>NC_088864.1:45745647-45824328 GCF_032884065.1 Artemia franciscana | reverse complement strand
TCCTTCTTTTTTTTAGTTTTTTCTTTTTTTTGCGTTCTAGTTTTTCTAGTGTTTTTGGTTTTTTTCTTTTTTTCTTTTTAGTTTTTTTAGTTTTTACCTTTTTTAGTTTTTTTAGTTTTTTCTTCTTTTTTAGTTTCTTTCTTTTGTTTTTTGTTTTTTAGTTTTTTCTTTTTAGTTTTTTTAGTTTTTTTTAGTTTTTTGTAGTTTTCCTTTTTTCTTTTTGTTTTTTTTAGTTTTTTACTTTTTTAAGTTTTTTTAGTTTTTTAGTTTTTTTATTGTTTTATTTTTTCTTCTTTATATATATACTAGCTGTTGATGTGGCGCTTCGCACCCCCCAATCCCCCCCCCTGTCGTTTAACGTGCCATATTAGTTACGCGCCATTATAATTGTGTCCCTGTGTCCCACCTGTGAATATATATCTATATATATAAAAATAAGTTGTCTGTTTGTTATGTCTGTTACACTTTGTCTGTTACGCCAGATTATATCTTCTATATATATAAAAATAAGCTGTATGTATTTTTGTGTTGAGGGTTTGCATATGACGTCTGAAAAATAAAGAAGAAAAAGAAAACTGAAAAAAGAGAAATAGTAAAAAACTAAAAAAAAAACTAAAGAGAAAAAACTAAAAAAAACTAAAAAATAAAAAAAAGTAAAAAAAAGAAAAAACCTAAAAAGAAAAAGGTAAAAAAAATAAAAAGCTAAAAATCTAAAAAGAAAAAAAACTAAAAAAAAGCTAAAAAACTAAAAAAAGAAAAAACTAAAAAAACTAGGAATTGTCCAAATATTTCAATGTATTTTGACAAAAGATTAAGGTAATTCGAAAACCTTAAAACAGATAGCCAAAATTTTGAGGTTTATTATAAATTGTTGGAGCTTTAGCTTGATTGCTACGTAAAGATTTTTCCAAGTGTCAATGTTAGAATGAACATTGACAAATTGAAGAAAAAAAATCAATAAAAAGAAGAAACTTAAAAAAGAAAAACTAAAAAAAAACAAAGAAAAGAAAAAACTAAAAAAGAAAAAAAACTGAAAAAGAAACTATATCTATATATACAAATAAGTTGTATATATGTAGATTTGTTTGTTTGTGGGTTTGCATTTCACGTCATTAAAAGTATATAAAGTTTTGTATATGACGTCTTATAATGACGTCATAATAACGTACATACAATAAATTGCCAAGACAACAATAAGTTGTCTGTGGGTTATGTGTGTTACACTATGTCTGTTACGCCAGATTATATCTTATACATATATAAAAATAAGTTGTATGTATTTTTGTGTTGAGGGTTTGCATATGACGTCTGAAAAATAAAGAAGAAAAAGAAAACTGAAAAAAGAAAAATGGTAAAAAACTAAAACAAAACTAAATAGATAAAACTAAAAAAAAAACTAAAAATAAAAAAAAATAAAAAAAGAAAAACCTAAAAAGAAAAAATGTAAAAAAATAAAAAAAATAAAAAGGTAAAAAACTAAAAAGAAAAAAAACTAAAACAAGCTAAAAAACCAAAAAAGAAAAAAATAAAAAAACTGGGAATTGCACAAATATTTCAATATATTTTGACAAAAGATTAAGGTAATTCGAAAACCCTAAAACAGACACCCAAAATTTTGAGGTTTATTATAAATTGTTGGAGCTTTAGCTTGCTTGGCACGTAAAGACTTTTCCAAGTGTCAATATTAGAATGAACATTGACAAATTGAAGAAAACAAATCAATAAAAAGAAGAAACTTAAAAAAGAAAAACTAAAAAAGAAAAAAACTAAGAAAAGAAAAAACTAAAAAAGAAAAAAACTGAAAAAGAAACTGTATCTATATATATATAAATAAGTTGTATATATGTAGGTCTGTTTGTTTGTGGGTTTGTATTTGACGTCATTATAAGTATATAAAGTTTTGTATATGACGTCATTATAAGATGACACTACAGACCGGGACACCGGGACACAAATGACGACCGGGACACCGGGACAGAGGGAATAAAAATGACGACCGGGACACTCAAAGAGAAATTACAGACTGGGATACCGGGACACAAATGACGACCGGGACACAGGGAATATAAATGCCGACCAGGACACAGGGACACAACTACAACGGGGACGCCGGGGCACAGGGGGATATATAAATGACGACGGGGACACAGGGAATGTTCGATTAGCAATCACCATCAACAGAGCTCAAGAGCAATAGTTAGAAAAACGCGGTATAGATATGAATACGGATTGTTTTCCCATGGACAATTATTATGTTGCATGTTCAAGAGTTGGTAAACCTGATAATCTATTTATAAAGACAGACAATTCGCAATTGTATATTCGCAAGTTTTACGTAGTTAAATATATATATATCTATATATATAAAAATAAGTTGTCTGTGGATGGATGGATGGATGGATGTGTGGATGGATGTGTCAGGTGACGTCACCTGAAAAAACTGGATTAGGTGACGTCAAAACTGAAAAAACTAAAAAAAGGCAAAAACTACAAAAAAAACTAAAAACTAATAAAAAAAATAAAAAAGCTAAAAAACTAAAAAAAACTATAAAGGTAAAAACCAATAAAAAACTAAAAAAAAAACTGAAAAAACTAAAAAAAGGCAAAAACTACAAAAAAAAACTAAAAACTAATAAAAAAAGTAAAAAAGCTAAAAAACTAAAAAAACTAAAAAAACTAAAAAAAGGTAAAAAACTAAAAAAAATAAAAAATAAAAAAAAACTAAAAAAAAGGAAAAAACTGAAAAATAAGCTAAAATAAAGGTAAAAACCAATAAAAAACTAAAAAAAAAAGGAAAAAACTAATAAATGACGGCACTCAAAGAGAAAGCGACCAGGACAAAAAACTAAAAAAAAAGGCAAAAACTACAAAAAAACTAAAAACTAATAAAAAAAATAAAAAAGCTAAAAAACTAAAAAAACTAAAAAAAGGTAAAAAACTAAAAAAACTAAAAACTAAAAAAAAACTAAAAAAGGTAAAAACTAAAAGAACTAAAAAAGAAAAAAATAAATGACGACACTCAAAGAGAAAGCGACCAGGACAAAAGGAATGTTCGATTAGCAATCAACAAAGCACCGGGACACAGGGAGTATAAATGACGACCAGGACACAAGTAAAAAAAAAAATTAACAAAACTAAAAAGAAGGTAAAAACTACAAAAAAACTAAAAAGAAAAAAAAACTAAAAACTAATAAAAAAACTAAAAAATCTAAAAATCTAAATAAACTAAAAAAGAAAAAAAAAGGAAAAAAATAAAGGAGAAAAACAAAACTAAAAAACGAATGTATATACAGACCGGTACACCGGGATACAAATGACGACCGGGACACAGGGAATATAAATAACGACCGGGACACAGGGACACAACTACAACGGGGACACCGGGGGAAACAGGGGGATATAAATGACGACCGGGACAAAAAAACTAAAAAGAAATAAAAACTAAAAACTAATAAAAAAAACTAAAAAATCTAAAAATCTAAATAAGCTAAAAAAGAAAAAAAAAGGAAAAAAATAAAGGAGAAAAACAAAACTAAAAAACGAATGTATATACAGACCGGGACACCGGGATACAAATGATGACCGGGACCCGGGACACAGGGAATATAAATGACGACCGGGACACAGGGACACAACTACAACGGGGACACCGGGGGAAACAGGGGGATAACCTGACAATCTATTTATATGCAAAGACAATGGGACAGCAAAGAATGTTGTATATTCGCAAGTTTTACGTAGTTAAAACCATATATATATATATATATCTATATTCACAGGTGGGACATAGGGACACAACTACAATGGCGCGTAACTATTATGGCGCGTAACGACTTACGCGCGCGGGGGGGCTTGGGGGGGGCGCGAAGCGCCCCCACCAACTAGGTGTTGGGGTGGCGCGAAGCGCCACCCCAACAGCTAGTATATATATATATATATATATATATATCTATATCTATAAAAATAAGTTGTGGATGGATGTGTGGATGGATGTGTCAGGTGACGTCACCTGAAAAAACTGGATCAGGTGACGTCAAAACTGAAAAAACTAAAAAAGGCAAAAACTACAAAAAAAACTAAAAACTAATAAAAAAAATAAAAAAGCTAAAAAACTAAAAAAACTAAAAAAAGGCAAAAACTACAAAAAAAAACTAAAAAAAAACTGAAAAAACTAAAAAAAGGCAAAAACTACAAAAAAAAACTAAAAACTAATAAAAAAAGTAAAAAAGCTAAAAAACTAAAAAAACTAAAAAAACTAAAAAAAGGTAAAAAACTAAAAAAAATAAAAAATAAAAAAAAACTAAAAAAAAGGAAAAAACTGAAAAATAAGCTAAAATAAAGGTAAAAACCAATAAAAAACTAAAAAAAAAAGGAAAAAACTAATAAATGACGACACTCAAAGAGAAAAAAAGGCAAAAACTAATAAATGACGACACTCAAAGAGAAAAAAAGGCAAAAACTACAAAAAAAACTAAAAACTAATAAAAAAAATAAAAAAGCTAAAAAACTAAAAAAAACTAAAAAAAGGCAAAAACTACAAAAAAAACTAAAAACTAATAAAAAAAATAAAAAACTAAAAAAACTAAAAAAAAGGCAAAAACTACAAAAAAACTAAAAACTAATAAAAAAAATAAAAAAGCTAAAAAACTAAAAAAACTAAAAAAACTAAAAAAAGGTAAAAAACTAAAAAAACTAAAAACTAAAAAAAACTAAAAAAGGTAAAAACTAAAAGAACTAAAAAAGAAAAAAATAAATGACGACACTCAAAGAGAAAGCGACCAGGACAAAAGGAATGTTCGATTAGCAATCAACAAAGCACCGGGACACAGGGAGTATAAAAAAAAGAAAAAAAAAGGAAAAAAATAAAGGAGAAAAACAAAACTAAAAAACGAATGTATATACAGACCGGTACACCGGGATACAAATGACGACCGGGACACAGGGAATATAAATGACGACCGGGACACAGGGACACAACTACAACGGGGACACCGGGGGAAACAGGGGGATATAAATGACGACCGGGACAAAAAAACTAAAAAGAAAAAAAAACTAAAAACTAATAAAAAAACTAAAAAATCTAAAAATCTAAATAAGCTAAAAAAGAAAAAAAAAGGAAAAAAATAAAGGAGAAAAACAAAACTAAAAAACGAATGTATATACAGACCGGGACACCGGGATACAAATGACGACCGGGACCCGGGACACAGGGAATATAAATGACGACCGGGACACAGGGACACAACTACAACGGGGACACCGGGGGAAACAGGGGGATGTAAATGACGACCGGGACACCGGGACAGGGAATGGTCGATTAGCAATCACCATCAACAAAGCTCAAGGGCAATCATTAGAATCATGAGGTATAGATCTGAATACAGATTGTTTTCCCATGGACCATTATATGTTGCATGTTCAAGAGTCGGTAAACCTGACAATCTATTTATATGCAAAGACAATGGGACAGCAAAGAATGTTGTATATTCGCAAGTTTTACGTAGTTAAAACCATATATATATATCTATCTATATTCACAGGTGGGACATAGGGACACAACTACAATGGCGCGTAACTATTATGGCGCGTAACGACTTACGCGCGCGGGGGGGCTTGGGGGGGGCGCGAAGCGCCCCCACCAACTAGGTGTTGGGGTGGCGCGAAGCGCCACCCCAACAGCTAGTATATAAAAATAAGTTGTCTGTGGATGGATGGATGGATGGATGTGTCAGGTGACGTCACCTGAAAAAACTGGATCAGGTGACGTCAAAACTGAAAAAACTAAAAAAAGGCAAAAACTACAAAAAAAACTAAAAACTAATAAAAAAAATAAAAAAGCTAAAAAACTAAAAAAACTATAAAGGTAAAAACCAATAAAAAACTAAAAAAAAAACTGAAAAAACTAAAAAAAGGCAAAAACTACAAAAAAAACTAAAAACTAATAAAAAAAGTAAAAAAGCTAAAAAACTAAAAAAACTAAAAAAACTAAAAAAAGGTAAAAAACTAAAAAAAATAAAAAATAAAAAAAAACTAAAAAAAAGGAAAAAACTGAAAAATAAGCTAAAATAAAGGTAAAAACCAATAAAAAACTAAAAAAAAAAGGAAAAAACTAATAAATGACGACACTCAAAGAGAAAGCGACCAGGACAAAAGGAATGTTCGATTAGCAATCAACAAAGCACCGGGACACAGGGAGTATAAATGACGACCAGGACATAAGTAAAAAAAAAAAAAACTATCTATATATATAAAAATAAGTTGTCTGTGGATCTGTGGATCGTGGATCAGGTGACGTCACCTGAAAAAACTGGATCAGGTGACGTCAAAACTGAAAAAACTAAAAAAAGGCAAAAACTACAAAAAAAACTAAAAACTAATAAAAAAAATAAAAAAGCTAAAAAACTAAAAAAACTAAAAAAAGGTAAAAAACTAAAAAAACTAAAAACTAAAAAAAAACTAAAAAAGGTAAAAACTAAAAGAACTAAAAAAGAAAAAAATAAATGACGACACTCAAAGAGAAAGCGACCAGGACAAAAGGAATGTTCGATTAGCAATCAACAAAGCACCGGGACACAGGGAGTATAAATGACGACCAGGACACAAGAAAAAAAAACTAAAAACTAATAAAAAAACTAAAAAATCTAAAAATCTAAATAAACTAAAAAAGAAAAAAAAAGGAAAAAAATAAAGGAGAAAAACAAAACTAAAAAACGAATGTATATACAGACCGGTACACCGGGATACAAATGACGACCGGGACACAGGGAATATAAATAACGACCGGGACACAGGGACACAACTACAACGGGGACACCGGGGGAAACAGGGGGATATAAATGACGACCGGGACAAAAAAACTAAAAAGAAATAAAAACTAAAAACTAATAAAAAAAACTAAAAAATCTAAAAATCTAAATAAGCTAAAAAAGAAAAAAAAAGGAAAAAAATAAAGGAGAAAAACAAAACTAAAAAACGAATGTATATACAGACCGGGACACCGGGATACAAATGATGACCGGGACCCGGGACACAGGGAATATAAATGACGACCGGGACACAGGGACACAACTACAACGGGGACACCGGGGGAAACAGGGGGATGTAAATGACGACCGGGACACCGGGACAGGGAATGGTCGATTAGCAATCACCATCAACAAAGCTCAAGGGCAATCATTAGAATCATGAGGTATAGATCTGAATACAGATTGTTTTCCCATGGACCATTATATGTTGCATGTTCAAGAGTCGGTAAACCTGACAATCTATTTATATGCAAAGACAATGGGACAGCAAAGAATGTTGTATATTCGCAAGTTTTACGTAGTTAAAACCATATATATATATATATATATCTATATTCACAGGTGGGACATAGGGACACAACTACAATGGCGCGTAACTATTATGGCGCGTAACGACTTACGCGCGCGGGGGGGCTTGGGGGGGGCGCGAAGCGCCCCCACCAACTAGGTGTTGGGGTGGCGCGAAGCGCCACCCCAACAGCTAGTATATATATATATATATATATATATACTAGCTGTTGGGGTGGCGCTTCGCGCCACCCCAACACCTAGTTGGTGGGGGCGCTTCGCGCCCCCCCCAAGCCCCCCCGCGCGCGTAAGTCGTTACGCGCCATATTAGTTACGCGCCATTGTAGTTGTGTCCCTACGTCCCACCTGTGAATATAGATATATATATATATATATATATGTTTTTAACTACGTAAAACTTGCGAATATACAACATTCTTTGCTGTCCCATTGTCTGTGCATATAAATAGATTGTTTACCGACTCTTGAAAATGCAACATATAATGGTCCATGGGAAAACAATCCGTATTCAGATCTATACCTCATGATTCTAATGATTGCCCTTGAGCTTTGTTGATGGTGATTGCTAATCTACCATTCCCTGTGTCGCCATCGTCATTTATATATCCCCTTGTGCCCCCCGGCATCCCCTTTGTAGTTTTGTCCCTGTGTCCCGGTCGTCATTTGTGTCCCGGTGTCCCAGTCTGTGATTTCTCTTTGAGTGTCCCGGGCGTCATTTATATTCCATGTGTCCCGGTGTCTTGGTCGTCATTTATATCCCCCTGTGCCCCCCGGCGTCCCCGTTGTAGTTGTGTCCCTGTGTCCCGGTCGTCATTTATATTCCCTGTGTCCCGGTCGTCATTTGTATCCCGGTGTCCTTGTCTGTATATACATTCGTTTTTTAGTTTTGTTTTTCTCCTTTATTTTTTTCCTTTTTTCTTTTTTTTCTTTTTTAGTTTATTTAGATTTTTAGATTTTTTAGTTTTTTTATTAGTTTTTATTTTTTTTCTTTTTAGTTTTTTTGTAGTTTTTACCTTTTTTTTAGTTTTTTTAGTTTTTTTTACTTATATCCTGGTCGTCATTTATACTCCCTGTGTCCCGGTCGTCATTTGTGTCCCGGTGCTTTGTTGATTGCTAATCGAACATTCCTTTTGTCCCGGTCGCTTTCTCTTTGAGTGTCGTCATTCATATTCCCTATGTGCCGGTGTCCCGGTCGTCATTTGTGTCCCGATGTCCCGGTCTGTAATTTCGTCAGTTGAAAACTTATGATGAAATAAATTTTTAATTTTTTCCTTTTTTTTGTTTTTAGTTTTTTTTATTGGTTTTTACCTTTTTTAGGTTTTTTAGTTTTTTTCTTTTTTCTTTTTAGTTTTTTTTGAAGTTTTTATCTTTTTAGTTTTTTTATTTTTATTTATATTTTTATAGTTTTCTTTTTCTCCTTTATTTTTCAGTTTTTTCCTTTTTTTAGTTTTTTTTTCTTTTTTAGTTCTTTTAGTTTTTACCTTTTTTAGTTTTTTTTAGTTTTTTTAGTTTTAGCTTTTTTTATTTTTTTTTATTAGTTTTTAGTTTATTTTATGGTTTTTTCCTTTTTTTAGTTTTTTTTAGTTTTTTATCTTTTTTTAGTTTTTTTTTAGTTTTTAAGCTTTTTTAGATTTTTTTATTTTGTTTTCTTTTTTTTGTAGTTTTTACCTTCTTTAGATTTTTGCTTCTTTTATTTTTGCTTTTTGGTAACATTCTACCTTTTTCAATGTTTTTCAATTTTTCAGTGTTCATTCTAACATTGATGTTAGAAAAAAATTTTACGTACCAAGCATGCAAACACTCGACAATTTATAATAAAACTCAAAATTATAAATATCTGTTATAAGGTTTTCGAATTACTTTAATCTATTGTCAAAATATATAGAAATATTTATGCAATTACCAGTTTCTACATTTTTAGTTTCAGTTTGCTTTTCAGTTTAGTTTCATTTTTATATATATTTAAGATATAATCTGGCGTAACGGACAGACAACTTATTTTTATATATATAGAAGAAGATAGATTTTTATATATATAGATACAGTTTCTTCTTTAGTTTTTTTTCTTTTTTAGTTTTTTCTTTTTTTAGTTTCTTCTTTTTATTGATTTTTTTTCTTCAATTTCTCAATGTTCATTCTAACATTGACACTTGGAAAAATCTTTACGTGCCAAGCATGCTAAAGCTCCAACAATTTAAATTAAACCTCAAATTTGGGGTATCTGTTTTAAGGTTTTCGAATTACTTTAATCTATTGTCAAAATATATTGAAATATTTGTGCAATTCCCAGTTTTTTTTTAGTTTTTTTTTTAGTTTTTAGCTTTTTTAGTTTTTGTTTAGTTTTTTATCTTTTTTATTTTTTTACGTTTTTTCTTTTTAGGTTTTTTCTTTTTTTAATTTTTTTAATTTTTAATTTTTTTTTTTAGTTTTTTCTCTTAGTTTTTTTTTAGTTTTTTACCATTTTTCTTTTTCGAATTACTTTTATCTATTGTCAAAATATTTCAAAATATTTATGCAATTTCCAGTTTTTACATTCTAGTTTGTTTTCTTTTATATATATAGAAGATATAATCTAGCGTAATGTCGCTCCTTACTTTCAGTTTAAAAAAACTAGTTTTTTTATGTAATTTTTTAATAAATGAATTATCTTTCCCGCAATAAATGAGGAGGTTTCAGGTCCTCAACATTTATACTGCACCCTTTGTCATGTAATCATCCAAATAAATATGTATGTTTCTCCAGTTGAAAGTAAAAGTCAAATAAAATATCGAAAATTGATACTTCGTCGTAGCATGGTCTTTCTGACAATATGTTATGGCAAGATCATTCTTTGTTGTTTAAAACTAAAACTAGGTCTTTTTTTTCATTCGAATAAAATCTCTTTTAAGTAGCTTACGATTGCTGGTTCGATGCGATGAGCCTTGAAAAGGGAAAAATAAACCCCGGCGTGACCAATCTTCTCTGGAAAAAAAATAGCATTTTTTCATAGTAGCTTTATGATTCTCATACATGTAGAATTTAATTTTACAATTTTCATCAAGAATATTATTATAAATACACCGCTTTTAGGGAATATTTACTACTTCTTCTAAAACTAGGCAGACATTGAAGAGCTCTTAACTTTGGATGGGTAATTTTAAAGTTTTACTAATTTTGAATCGCCATGAGAAATTCTAATAAGTATATTGTCATTAAAATTTCATTTTTACTACTTTCCATTACTGTTGGTACGAGTAGATCTTTAATTACAGTTGATTACCATGTTCTATTTGATTGTCTGTAGGGTAAAACTGTTTTTTTGTGCCACAAAACGGCAGAAAACGTCATTTTGCGACGACACCATTTCTTTTCCTACTTGAAATGGACACCAAACATTTCCAATTCCATTTTAGTTAGCCCTCTTTCAAAAATCTAGGACCATTACCTTAGTAGAATCCCGGTAAAAAGAAAAGAATCAACAAGACAATAGACACATATTTGTGACCATCCTGCCAGAAAAAGCCAAATTTTGTATTTTTTTTTATTTAATAGGGGCTCAAAATCCATATTTAAAATCTTTTCTCTAATCTTCAATGCTATGGATTAGTTCTCGTAAACATTATTCTATTTTTTGGCGGTGTTTTTTTCAATCCCTCCAAAATTGGGGAAATCTTTTCAGGCTCATGACTTTTATGAGCATTTTAAACTTCACGAATTTTAATTACAGAATCACCAAAGTCAATTAATTTTAGTTAAATATTGGTATCAAGATTTTATTTATTAGAATCCTGATTTCCATTAGCAAGAATAAGTCTTTAATTGCAGTTTGCTCCCACAAGCAGTTTATGACCAACAAATAAATTTTCAAATGGGATAATTTCATTTATTTAGACAGTGAAACAAAACAGGTACAAGAAATCAGATATTTTGATCATATATAACGCGACCGTCATCAGTAGAATTACAAAAATAATATAATTGAAACTAGTATATTTATACGCTCAAAAATGAGTCATTAAAAAAATAACAAATTTCCGGATTATCCACTGGATTATTTTTAGAGAAAGTTCAACAATGAAGTTCATTCAAAGTCTTGATACAAAATTTCCTTCTTTAGTCCCGCCCAAAAGCAAAACAAATTTACAATGAAGGTGGCGAAATTTTTGTGTCTTCTAATTGCAAACAAAATTTTGAGTTTCAAGCAGTGAAATGCAGACAAAATTTTGGCAATTTTCAGCGAAAATATAGAAAATGATGTTAAACTAAAAAATCGTGAGTTTTCCAAGGGACATCAACCCAAAGTTTGCCCTTTATTGTAAATACATCTGGTTAATAGTATTTTAAGTGACTAAATTTATATTACTTACCTTTGGTTATAAATGTACAACACAAGTAAACTAAAGATTTTACGTTTCTTTCTTTAATATTTTACAATTCTCATTTAAGTCACCTACTTCTGCCTTTTTTTCGAAGCTTCATCCATACTCTGAAACAAATATCTTGGAACCTGCCTGATAGTAAATGTGATGATTTTCCGAATAAGGTGAAAAGAATTAGCTAAAATATAAATCGATGGATTTAGAATTCTTGATTGCTTTTTGATTAGTTTTAGTTTTCTTATTTATTTTTTTCCTAAAGACAATTTTACTGAGCAGGTGAGTTTATATTGTTAATAGATCATTTGGGAACATTCTGAATAAGAATGAAAAGAATAAGCTAAAACGAAAACAAATGGATTTGGTTTAGTATTGCAATAAAAACACCTGGAGCATGTGCATCACTTTAGCACCTTGAGAAATATTGTGGCTGATCCACAAATTTCAAATTTATATCCGAATGGAGTGAGAAGAAAAACATACTGTTTTTCTTCACGTTCTGTCTGTCTGCCGGTCTGTCCCGGTTTTGCTACTTTAGGCACTTCCAGGTAAGCGAGGACGATGAAATTTGCAGGCGTATCAGGGACCAGACGAGACTAAATTAGAAATAGCCGTTTTCCCCATTTGACCATCTGAGGGGGAGTGGGGGCCGGTTAATTCGGAATAAAAGAAAAAATGAAGTATTTTTAACTTACGAACGAGTGATAGGATCTTAGTGAAATTTGAAGTTTGGATCCGGTGACATTGGGGGGAGTTGGAGGGGAGGAGAAACCTAAAATCATGGAAAACGCTTAGAGTGGAGGGATCGGGATGCAACTTGGTGGGGAAAATAAGCAGAAGTCCTAGATACATGATTGACATAATCGGAACGGATCCGCTCTCTTTCGGGTATTTGGGGGGGGGGTGTTAATTCTGAAAAATTTGAAAAATAAGGTATTCTTAACTTACATACGAGTGATCGGATATCAATGAAATTTGATATTTAGAAGGATATCGTGTCTCAGAGCTGTTATTTTAAATCCCGACCGGATCTGATGACATTGGGTGGGGGGGGAGTTGGGAGAAGGAAACCTAAAATCTTGGAAAACACTTAGAGTGGAGGGATCGGGATGAAACTTGGTGGGAAAAATAAGCACAAGTCCTAGATACGTGATTGACATAACTGAAATGGATCTGCTCTGTTTGGGGGTCTTGGGGGGAGGGTTAATTCTGAAAAATTAGAAAAAATAGGTATTTTTAACTTACGAAGGAGTGATCGGATCTTAATAAAATTTCATATTTAGAAGGACCTCGTAACTCAGATCTCTTATTTTAAATCCCGACCAGATCTATCGTCATTGGGGGGGGGGGACCGGAAATCTTAGAAAATAATTAAAGTTGAGAGATCAGGATGAAACTTGCTGGGAAAAATAAAAACAAGTCCAAGATACGTGACTGACATAACTGGACCAGATCCGTTCTCTTTGTTGAAGTGGGGGGAGTAATTTGAAAGAATTAGAAAATACTAGCTGTTGGGGTGGCGCTTCGCGCCACCCCAACAACTAGTTGGTGGGGGCGCTTCGCGCCCCCCCCAAGCCCCCCCGCGCGCGTAAGTCGTTACGCGCCATTGTAGTTGTGTCCCTATGTCCCACCTGTGAATATAGATATATATATATATATATATATATATATGTTTTTAACTACGTAAAACTTGCGAATATACAACATTCTTTGCTGTCCCATTGTCTGTGCATATAAATAGATTGTTTACCGACTCTTGAAAATGCAACATATAATGGTCCATGGGAAAACAATCCGTATTCAGATCTATACCTCATGATTCTAATGATTGCCCTTGAGCTTTGTTGATGGTGATTGCTAATCTACCATTCCCTGTGTCGCCATCGTCATTTATATATCCCCTTGTGCCCCCCGGCATCCCCTTTGTAGTTTTGTCCCTGTGTCCCGGTCGTCATTTGTGTCCCGGTGTCCCAGTCTGTGATTTCTCTTTGAGTGTCCCGGGCGTCATTTATATTCCATGTGTCCCGGTGTCTCGGTCGTCATTTATATCCCCCTGTGCCCCCCGGCGTCCCCGTTGTAGTTGTGTCCCTGTGTCCCGGTCGTCATTTATATTCCCTGTGTCCCGGTCGTCATTTGTATCCCGGTGTCCCGGTCTGTATATACATTCGTTTTTTAGTTTTGTTTTTCTCCTTTATTTTTTTCCTTTTTTATTTTTTTCTTTTTTAGTTTATTTAGATTTTTAGATTTTTTAGTTTTTTTTTAGTTTTTATTTTTTTTTCTTTTTAGTTTTTTTGTAGTTTTTACCTTTTTTTTAGTTTTTTTAGTTTTTTTTACTTATATCCTGGTCGTCATTTATACTCCCTGTGTCCCGGTCGTCATTTGTGTCCCGGTGCTTTGTTGATTGCTAATCGAACATTCCTTTTGTCCCGGTCGCTTTCTCTTTGAGTGTCGTCATTCATATTCCCTATGTGCCGGTGTCCCGGTCGTCATTTGTGTCCCGATGTCCCGGTCTGTAATTTCGTCAGTTGAAAACTTATGATGAAATAAATTTTTAATTTTTTCCCTTTTTTGTTTTTAGTTTTTTTTTTATTGGTTTTTACCTTTTTTTAGGTTTTTTAGTTTTTTTCTTTTTTCTTTTTAGTTTTTTTTTGAAGTTTTTATCTTTTTAGTTTTTTTATTTTTATTTTTTTAGTTTTCTTTTTCTCCTTTATTTTTCAGTTTTTTCCTTTTTTTAGTTTTTTTTCTTTTTTAGTTCTTTTAGTTGTTACCTTTTTTAGTTTTTTTTAGCTTTTTAGTTTTTTAGCTTTTTTTATTTTTTTTTTTATTAGTTTTTAGTTTATTTTATGGTTTTTTCCTTTTTTTAGTTTTTTTTTAGTTTTTTATCTTTTTTTAGTTTTTTTTTTAGTTTTTAAGCTTTTTTAGATTTTTTTATTTTGTTTTCTTTTTTTTTGACCCTTTTTTTGTTTTTAGTTTTTTTTTTATTGGTTTTTACCTTTTTTTAGGTTTTTTAGTTTTTTTCTTTTTTCTTTTTAGTTTTTTTTGAAGTTTTTATCTTTTTAGTTTTTTTATTTTTATTTATATTTTTTTAGTTTTCTTTTTCTCCTTTATTTTTCAGTTTTTTCCTTTTTTTAGTTTTTTTTTCTTTTTTAGTTCTTTTAGTTTTTACCTTTTTTAGTTTTTTTAGTTTTTTTAGTTTTTTAGCTTTTTTTATTTTTTTTTATTAGTTTTTAGTTTATTTTATGGTTTTTTCCTTTTTTTAGTTTTTTTTTAGTTTTTTATCTTTTTTTAGTTTTTTTTTGGTTTTTAAGCTTTTTTAGATTTTTTTATTTTGTTTTCTTTTTTTTGTAGTTTTTACCTTCTTTAGATTTTTGCTTCTTTTATTTTTTTAGCTTTTTTAGTTTTTTTTCGTTTTTTCTTTTTAGTTTTTTTGTAGTTTTTATCTTTTTTATTTTTTGTATTTTTATTCATATTTTTTTAGTTTTCTTTTTCTCTTTTATTTTTCAGTCTTTTCCTTTTTTTAGTTTTTTTCTTTTTTAGTTTTTAGTTTTTTTTAGTTTTTTATCTTTTTTAGTTTTTTTATTAGTTTTTTTTTTTGTAGTTTTTGCCTTTTTTTATTTTTTTCAGTTTTTTTTTAGTTATTAGATTTTTACCTTTTTTTAGTTTTTTTTAGTTTTTTAGCTTTTTTAGTTTTTTTTTCTTTTTAGTTTTTTTTGTAGTTTTTACCTTTTTTAGTTTTTTTCTTCTTTTGTATTAGTGTGAAATAATTCAGACGTCATATGCGGACAAACATGACGTCACCTGATCCACAGATCCACACACAGACAACTTATTTTTATATATATAGATGAGGTATTTGTAACTTACGAACGGGTGATCATACCTTAATGAAATTTGTTATTTAGAAGGACCTTGTGCTTTAGAGCTCTCATTTTAAATCCCGACCAGATCCGGTGACATTGGGGGGAGTTGGAGGGGGAAACCGGAATTCTTGGAAAACGTGAAACTTGAGGTATCTTTATCTTACGAATGGGTGATCGGAACTTAATGAAACTTGATATGTAGAAGGATTGTATGTCTCAAATGCTCCATTTCAATTCGAATCGGATCCGGGGACATAGGGGGCTGGAGGGGGGAAACAGAATTCTTGGAAACCAGAAATCTTGGAAAACGCTTAAGAGTAGAGAGATTGGGATGAAACTTGATAGAAAGAATAAGCACAAGTTATAGATACGTGATTGGCATAATTGGAACGGATCCGTTGTCTTGGAGAGGGCTGGGGGATGTTAATTTGGAAAAATTTGAAAAATTGAGGTATTTTTAACATAAGAACGGGTGACCTGATCTTAATGAAATTTAATATTTAGAAAGAACACATGCCTCTAAATGCTTATTTCGAATCCCAACCAGATCTGCTGACATTGGGGGGAGTTGGAGGGGGAAACCGGAAATCTCGGGAAACGCATAGAGTGGAGAATTCCGGGTGAAACTTGGTGGATAGAATAAGCAAATGTCGTAGATACGTGATTGAGGTATCCGTACTGGATCCGTTCTCTTTGGGGGAGCTATGGGGTTGGGTTCAGTGCTTTGGCGAGTTTGGTGCTTCTGGACGTGCTAGGAAGATGAAATTTGTAGGCGTGTCAGGGAGCTGCACAAATTGACTTGATAAAGTCGTTTTCCCGATTCGACCATTTAGGGGGCTGAAGGGAGAGGAAAAATTAGAAAAATGAGCCATTTATAACTTACGAGTGGGTGATCAGATCTTAATGAATTTTTATAATTAGGGGGACCTCGTGACTTAGAGCTCCTATTTTAAATCCTGACCGGCATTAAGCCTCTGATTTTCCTTTTAAACCAATCTATTGATTCTTATAATTTTGTTAGAGCTCATACCATATGAGCTCTTGGCTCTTGGCCCTTCCGGCCTCGTCACAAGTGCCATATGAGCTCTTAGCTCTTGTTGTATTGGTAATTCGAGAATTATTGAAAAAAGTACTTGATTTACTTTGTCGATAAACCCTTTTTTGTCAGGCAGATCACTTGGCCAAACACGACGCGAAAAAAAAATCAAATCAGAAATTCCCTATTGAGCTCTAATACTTGACCTTTCACCCAATAAAATTTATTCCAGTTAGTTTAGCATGACCTCGCTTGTCCGAGTGCAAAAGCGATAACAAAAATCGCCTGGTTTTCCAAAAACTAGACCATTAACAAACTTGTTCTGCGATAATAAAGATAAATGGTGTTCTGTTCAGAATGAACAGCTTCGTAAGGATAAAATGGCTGGTTCCATTTCTTGCCCATCTTTTTCTCATCTCCGGGGAGATATACAGTTACGGATAATGGTCATTCGCATAATAATTTAGACAATGCAGTTCATGTCAATGATATAGATAGGTGTTGTAGTGGGGCCGTTAAGCATAATAATTGTGTGCTTCTGGCAAAAAGCACCAAAATTGGCCAAAATATAGATTAAGCACGAGAAATCTAATAGTGAGGGGAAGCACGTCGAGCGGGTACTCTAAAGCACCTTTACGAGTGCCCGAAGCTCTAAAAAAATGTGCGAGTTTACCAGCATCTTTAGAGAATCATCGAAACCTCTGAATATACATTTTAAGATATGGCGATTCCAATGGTGGCAATTACTCTGAAGCGCGCAATAGAACGCTAAAAAATGTATAAAACGCAAAATAGGAGAGTCTACCACATGTAATACGAAAACAGGCGAAAACATACATTAGAGTGCTAGAAGTCCGAAGATTACAAGTAACACCTCGAGTCTGCGCGTCCAAGCGCAAATTTGCATACTCAAAAGCGTGAAAAAAGCGCAAAACTGATAAAGAGTTTAAAGAAACTCCAAAAAAAGTAGTTATGTAGTACAAGGTATTGGGAACTCAACAATCAAAGGTAGAAAGTCGAGCGATTGCTTTTTAACACCTTTGCAATCGCTGAAAAGTGTGCTAAAAACGCAGAACTCACCTGCTTGTTAAAGAAAGTTCAGATTTGGTAGAAACACGGTTTGAAATACAGAAAGTTGAATGGTGTTGAGAAGAAAGTGAATCTTTAAGCCAGAATCTGGTACAAGCTTGCCTTAATGCCCCTTTCGAGCACGAAAATAGAATAATTTACAAAACATTAGTTCCTTAAAACAAGCGATAACTCGAAATGACATCAAACATACAACACGAAGAGCAATTTAGAGTCTCAAGCAGAGCCCGTGACATTTAATGGCACGAAGAGAATGAAGGATTTCGCACACACATAGAAGCCTACATAGCAATTTTTTGCAGATGCGCAACCAAAATAGCCATTTCCGTTTGCTACTTTAGCGACATTGTTTTGATTGTCATTCTTATTTGAAAATGGAATGCAAACTAAGACAATAAATATCAAATAATATGGTACTTCGTTGAGATATCAGATCACATGTTGAACAACTGGGATTCCAAGTTTAGCTTAAGCCTCAAAAGGGACACCAAAATACATAATACACAAAAACAAATTACAATTGCCAGGATCCGTGGCAAGAACATAATTCGGTGCGCTCAAGTGAGCTGCTCTTGCAGTTGCAGCGCACAGAGCATTGCTTTTTGACACTGCATGGTTTAAGCTCTTAACAGGAGACAGAAGATTGGAGCAGGGTTGACCGTCGGGGAGCCCATAGCCCATTACGAGTCTTTTACCATCCGTAATTGTTGGGGTTCTTTTCGGGAATAAAATAAAAACGAGAACTGGACCATACTTGTGCTTGAATGTAAGCGCGCCGAATGTGCTGGTTTTGTGCATCCTGGGTTGACAGAAGTATGTCCATGGATGATTATTTTCTTGCGCACAGATACTTTCTCAGCTTGTTTACTGACTTTATCCAACTGAATCTGTCATATACAAGCACAATCAACTTTTCAATCTATGCAAAGTCGTTTTCAGTGAGTTTTTGAAGAGGAGAAGGGAGGCCGTTGAAGACCGGTGCTTTCAACCTTTGTCCGATACATAGCTTGCTGCGCTTTTCTCGTGTAGAAATTTACATGATTTTGGACTTATTGACGTCAAAACGACGTCAACTTGCTTGTGAGTCATTTGTGAAATACTTACGAAAGTATTGGTAGATTTCTTCTGTATCTTGTATAAGACGTCTTGATTTTGGCTTTATAAGGTTGATTAGGACAGTACCATCAAAAACCTTGGAATTGGCGTGATGTTTCTCGGTCACAACTTCAGAAGAATAAACTTTGAGCAAAGTTCCAATATCAGACTTCTTGCCGGATCTCAGATTCCCTGATCAGAGATTGAAGGAGGGCAAGGCTGGTTCTCGTGTCTGAAAAGCTCTTCCAAGTCAGAGCCTCTGGTGTTGCGGCCAATATAGAGTTTGTCAAAGAGGGCCGAATCTGACTTGGTCATATGAAGGATCGATTTTGATTTCGGTATCGATGATAGAATGGGAGTTAAATAGTGGCATCTTGTTTTGGTGCATCGATGAATCAATAGATTTTGTGCGTTTTACGAAACTCTCTTCCACAAAAGTATCACACCATAATTCGGCAAATCATTACGAACCCATGTCGTGATGTTCAGTAGTCCGCTGTTCCTTCACATTTCGGAGTTCTTAAGCCATCTTTACCCTTTTTGGTGCTCCAATCATGAGTCTCCTGAAAGTGGATCGTGGGTTTTGATGTTAAATGCATTCACTTGATCTAGCAGGATAGAAGAAAATGGTTTGCCTCTAGCAGAAACTACAAACTTTCCTGTTTCGAATTCCCTGTAAACAGATGGACAGACTGACTATATTGTCTACATATCTCTGATATGTACAGACAACTATCAGGCATAGTTTTGATGATAAAGGACATATAGAGCTATAAACATCCAACTATTTTAGTAAACAGAAAAAAGTATGGAGTATATTTTGATGCACTTCTGAGTATTTAAAAAAAAAGATTCCCAAAAAAGAATTGGATTCAATTAATCGAGCGAGGTCAGAGTCAAGGGACTTAAGTCAAGCTTAGTCCCAAACTTTACTTTACTTTTACTCTTTACTTTACTTTACTAACTAGCTTTACTATGATTGTTCACAATTCGATTGTTTTTATGAGCTTGTGAAGTCTGTTTTCAGATTCTCATACTACAAAAGTGTTTCAAATTTGTGATTTCATAATTAAGTAGAAAAGAAGTCCACCACTTTTACTGGTGTATTCACCAATATCAAAAATGCACCTTCCCATGGTACATGGCCGGGGAATAAAGTTTATGTTGATAATTTGGCTAAGTCTAGGTCAAAGAATCCCATGGTTTATAGTGATGCCAAACTGTGGAAATTGTTGGGTTAGAAAATAGAAAATAGATTTTCTTCAATCAATTCTTGCTCTTAAAGCTGACATTTACGATTTGACTCGGTTAATTTCTGCAAAGAAAATAAAGCAATATTATCATTCCCAGATCAGTTCAATAATTTTTAATTTAAAATTATTGTTAGCATTATTAATATCTTTTGCTTCTTATGAACGGAATAGAAAGTCACTTAAAAAGGCTAATTTCGGCGCAAATCATTATTGCAATTACCTATAGTTTATAGGGTGCTATAGAGCGATCGTTCGACTTCATACCGATCACTATTGCGTTCCCCATATTTAGTAATATATATCCACTTTTTTCGGTGTTTCTCAGAACATTCCATCAGTTTTGTGCTTTTGCGCCCTTTTCAGTGCGCAAATACGCGCTTGGACAGAGAAACTAGAGCAGCGCCTTGTAATAGTCGAAATTTTAGTACTCTAAACTGTGTTTTTGCCAGTTTTTGTATTCCATGGAATAGACACTTCCATTTTTCGCTTTATACACATTCTAGCACTCTATTGTGCGCTTCAGAGCAATTCTTTGCTTTTTATTTAGCCACCATTGGAATCTCCATATTTTAAAACGCACTGTCAGATGTTTTGATTCGTCTGTACAGACTTGTAAACTTGCGCTTTTTTAGAGCTTCGGGTGCTCGTAAAGGTGCTTTTCAGCGTCCGCTCGACGTGCTTCTTGTCACCATTAGATTTCCCGTGCTTTAATCTATATCTCCAGTGATTTTTGTTGTTTTTTTTGCCAGGAGTGAACGATTCTAGTGATATTTTAGGTTTGAGAACCCCATTATTTCCCAATATTATGGCATTTGAAAGCGAAAGATCCAACTGTCTATGGTAGTGGATGCAGATAAAAGGAAATTGTGATAACGATATATACAACCAAATTTATAACTATTCAACATAAATGATTTGTATTAATTTTGAATTTAAACTCTTGTTGGCAATTACACTATAATAATCGTCATGCTTGAATGTTTGGCGCGGAAATTTCAGGTTCCTATGAAAAAAAAAGTACTAAATATCATATTTTTCCCAAGGGCCACGTGTATGTTTTCATTTATTTTAGGGCCCAACCGATATATCGGCGGGCTGATAGGGAGGTCAGTGTCATTATCGTAGATTGGAAAAAAATAGGATGTCGGGTGGTTTTTCTTTGTGTGTGCAACTTATCTAAAAGATGACGCTAGATTTCATCAGGTAATTTTTGCTTGTCCAGTCCTTGAAGGCGAAGCCACCATCTAAGACCGATCATTGCGGAGAGAAACAGCAGAGGTTAGTAGTCAGAGTATGTTTATTCTCAAAACTTCTCAATATACACTTAGTGCAGCAATGTTTGAAATGTATGGTGAGTTCAAAAACGTACAACTTGTACTAGAACAACTAAAAAGAATACAATGAACCATACATTTCAGTTTAATGAATGTTCACTTGGGTAGGTGAAAGACCAAAAATACAAGCGATTAAAACCATGATATTCAGTAATGGGTGCAGTTAAGGGGAGGGGAAGGGGATTAAAGTTCCAAGGTGTCCGCTCCGCGTGCCGACACCTTGGAAAATTTACATTGAAAATTTAGCCATTTTGTGTCCACATTTGTCGGCATACTGGACTATTTTGTCGAAAACCTAAACTTAAAGCCCTAGCTGCATCCCTGTATCCAGTGTGCCTACCATAGATTTTTTGGTAAGGGATCATATCATATGAATGCATAGTAAATTTTTAACACAAGTCTGTGAATGATTAAAACACAAATTCCCGCTATAGAAATTTGGGTTTCAATAATCAGTTTCAATAACTACCTTTTACTTCCTTCAATGAGATTTTCACGTATTTGTGGAAATAAACCGGCTTAGATAATTTTACTGTCAAGACTAGAATTTTATTTGGTTTATCTGTTTTTTTTTTATCTTTTCTAGATAAATCTTTATTGCATTTTTTTGGAATCCACAGTGATTCCAGGCCATTAAGGCTCTTCTTTGGGGCGGTATAAACTAGGGAGAAACATGTCAGTATGAATATCAACGGAAAATGCTGGATTTAATTTACCGGCAAATCATATCGTTATCGTATTGGAAGGACACCCATATATCGGTATTGAACCCCAAAATTCCATATTGGCAGGGTCTTAATTTGTTTATTTACTTTCTGCATGTTAGCTTTTTTCCCAAGGATGCTCGTATCAAACCATGGCTGTAGAGTATCGTAAAAGGACTCGTTTGAGAAGATACTAAGGGTTCTAGAGCATTTAAGTAGCAAAAGCCCCATTATTGGAAATGTTTTAATTTTGTTAATCAAAGCAATAATTTTGGCTCGAAGAGGTCAATTGAAAGGCGGTAAAAATACTTGAGATATTCAGCCGGTTTACACCGGCCGAAAAGCTAAGAATAATAGTTGCAAAAATAATCAGACATTGGTAGCAACTATCCAAGATTTAGTTATTAAAGCTGCTTAAATTGAGGCTCAATTAAATTATTTCAAATGTTATATATCTGATCACTAGATATTAGAATCAAGGTCGGTGAAATTTTCATTTGTCATGGTGACGAGTTGGGGGGAATTAATTAAGGCTCAAATCTTCTATTCTCCTTAAGGGGTCTTCCAGGCAAATATAGAGAGAGGAATCGTTTTGAGGAATATCTTTGTGCTAAATTTGCAACATGAATGCTGAATGGTAACACTTCCCTCTTAACTGCAGAATAAATAAACAACTTTTTCCAACTGAAAGGAAGATACAACAATAAAACAAAACGAACATAAATTATTATGAATATGAAGGGATTGTCTCCTTCTCAATGCCTTCCTCTTTACACTCAAGTTTGACTTTTTGTCCCAAATATTTAAGAATGACTCCTGAAACACAAGTGCCGTCTAATTAGAATAATAAGCTTTTATAGAAGTCCTAAAAAAATTTACGCGAAGAGGGATGTCTTGAGGAGGGGGCAATCCCCTCATATGCACAATTATTTCTGTTAGTTTTAATTTGTAATGCTGCACCTTACTTTTAGTTGAAAAAGCTTATTTTGTTTTATTTGGCTTACGATTGATTTTCAAATAATGCCGGGAAATTCGGCTCCTCCTCGATGGAAAATACTCTTCCCCCATGAAAAATCCTACATACATCTAGCCTCATAACTCAGACCCCTCCCCCGCCACAACCAGTAAAATCCCCCTCGAAAAACGTTTGTATTTTTCCCAATACCCAATGCTATTTGTAAACATTGGAAAAAATTCATAACTTGCATCCCTTCCTCCAGAGACTGTTGGGGACCGAGTCATCTTCAGAGACAGAGTTATTAGATCTTTTGATTATGCTGAATAAAATTGCTATCTCAAAATTTTGATCGGGCGACTTTGGGTAAAAAGGGACATGGGAGGGAGGCTGACTGCCCTCCAATAAGTTTGATCACTTAAATAAACTTTAGCATTTTTTTTTATTTCGAATAAAACAAGTCCTCTCCTGATCCTCTAGGATCACTAGTTCGACACTATCACGCCTGAGAAAACAAATAAAACAAAAACTAATAAACACTCATCAGTATGTCGTTTCTGGCAAAAAATGCAAAATCTCACTTTTTGTGTATAGGAGATTGAAACCTCTAAAGTATGGTTCTGTAATATGCTGAAACTTATGGTATATGTTAAATCTGAATCTCATTAACGTCATTTGATGTTTGGGGGGTGTTTCTCTTTTTTCTTGAAAATTTGGCTAATTTCCTCACGCTCTTAACTTTTGTACCCTTAATGAATTTAATGCATTTTCAATAAGCATCAAAATTCGAATCTTTTGATGTGTCTATTTTTATTAAGACTCTATTTCTTGGAATTTCAGTTATTCTTAAGCCGCATAGATCCTTACTTGCAGTTCGTTACCAAGAACTATTTGAAATACCAGTCGAAAGTGTTCCCAGTTGCAATTCCAAGTAGTTGCAATCACAGTCATTTATAGTAATAGTTGCAAATAGTCAAAGTGACTGTGTCAAGTAATCGCAGTCACGGTCACAAGTTGTTGCAGTCAGAAGTATATGTAATCACAAACAGTAAACAGGAAAAAAGGCGTAAGCAGTCATTACCGTAAATAGTCGAGGTTGTAGTCACATACAGGCGTAATAGCGGCACTAGCAGTAGTTTTAGCGTAAACACTACTTGTAATATTAGTAATGTTGGTGGTAGCAGTGGTAACAACGGCTACGGGAACCCTGAACGTTTCAGTTTAATACCCCTAGCCGTTCCTATTATACTGCCGAAACCGTTTTTCGACAACCTTTATGTATATAGTGTGTTTTGATTTAATTCAACTTCTATCTTAATCTCCTCTGAAAGTTTCAACATAATCTCCTTAGCCATACCATAAACATTGCACATACTCCCTGTAAACAACCCATTTATTTACTTTCCCCCATTAATATATTCCTGAAGTTTCAACTTTTACCTTTAGCCTTTCTTAAGATATCGCAAGTACGCGCTTATGACGAACTTGGATGCACATAATTTGTTTTAGAATATAAATTTTGTTCAACATCCCCAATAATAAGCTCTGAAAGTTCCAATACAACACCCCTAGCTCTTCCTGGGATGTTACAAATGCACCCCTTTGAGAATCTGGATACACATAGCGCCTTTTGACTTAGAAAGACAAATCCCGACTAATATATGTATACCATTTTCATTTCATATTCCAAAAATTATCATGACTGAGTTGTTGTTTGTTGTTTTTTTTTTTTTTTTTTTTTTTTTTTTTTTTGTTAAAAGTATACTGAATGTCATTTAAAGACATTAAACAAATTTAAAAAATTTCAAGTTAAAAAATGTCTGCAGAAATTTTCTTTACTACCAGAAAGAATCACAACTTACATACACATACCATTTTCATTTCATATTCCAAAAAATATCATACCTGAATTTGTTAGAAGTATACACAATATCATTTAAAGAAATGAAGAAAGTCCTTAAAAAAAGGTCACTATAAAATTATTTTTAAAGAAAAATCACGAGTAACATGCTTATATCTTTTTCATTTCATAATAAATAAAAAAACAAGTTTTTTCAACTGAAAGTAAGGATCAATATAAAAACTTATAACAAACAGAAATTATTACGTATATGAGGGAAGTTGCCCCTGCTCAACACCTTGCTCTTTACGCCAAAGTTTTATGCAATTTCGAAAAAAAGTTACTGATTGTTCGAATTAAACTACTGTTGTGTTTCAGGTTTCAGGAGTGGTTTTTAAAGAATTAGGACCAAATTAAAACTTTAGCACAAAGAGCGAAGTGTTGAGGAGAGGGAAACACCCCATTTAAACGTAATAATTCCAGTTCGTTTTAAATATTACTCCTTACTTTCAGTTGAAATTTTTTTGGATTTTTGATTGTTTTTTAAGTAATGCCAGGGAATCTGGCTCCACTTCCATGGAAATATCCCCTCCCCATGGAAATCTGGTGAAACTTTACCCCATACAATTACTCTTAGCACCTCCACGCGTAAGATTGATTCACTGAAGTAAAAGCAAGATAAAAGAATCTCTGTACAGGAATTCTGGCAAACTCCCCAAGTATACAATTTCTCCTGAAAAGTTCACCCATAAATAATTCTCTCTCCATGAAAAATTCTCCCGGGCAAAGTCCCCTCAGAAAAAAATTCGTCCTCCACACCCCACTCGAAAATGTATGCATACTTCCGAATAACATATACTATATGTAAACAATGGGCATATTTTATAATTTAGCGACCTTTCCCCAGGGACTATGGGGGGTCATATTATCTCCAAATTTAAATACAATAGCAATCCTATAATTTTTATCAGACGATATTTGGAAAAAATTGTGTAGCAGGGGGCCTAGTTGTCCTCCATTTTTGATCACTTAATAAAGGCACTAGAAAATATAGTTTTCCGTTCGAATGAGCCGTCTCCCGATATTATAGAGCCGCTGGGTCAATAAGATCACCCTTAGGAAAGAAAAAAACAAAAAAATCCACATTTTCAAAGATAGGAGCCTGAAACCTCTACAATAGGATTCTTTGATGCGCTGAATCTGATGGTGTAATCTTCATTCAGATTATTTGAATTTTAGAGAGTGTTTTCACCTTCTTTGAAAATCAGGTAAATTGTCTCAAGCTCAGAACCTTTTATGGGTAAGACTAAACTTAATAAATTTTATATATTCAAAATCAGCTTAAAAATATACTTCTTTGGTTTATCTATTGGTATCAAAATTTCGTTTTTTAGATTTTAAGCTACTATTGAGCTGGGTGACTCCTATCTTATAGTTCGGGACCACGAACTGAGTTCAAAAAATATCATAAGCAATTTTTTGCGACAAGTATACACAATGTCAACAATTTTGATTTAGTTCAACAAAACTAAATTCCGAAAAAAGGACCACTTGTGTCAACACGGGCAATCGGATGGCTGTTTGAATAAACGTAGGTACGCTGTGACCATGTATCAACGTAGGTATTGTGTAACTGCTTGTATCAAACAGTTCGTGGTAACGAACTGTAGTAAGGAGCGACCCGGCTCAATAGTAACCAAAACTCTAAAAAATGGAATTTTGATACCAATAGCTGCATCAAAAGAATCGCATTTTAATGCTGGTTTTAAATATATAAGTTTCATCAAGTTTAGTCTTACCCATCAAAAGTTACGAGCCTGAGAAAATTTGCGTTATTTTAGAAAATAGGGGAAACGCCCCCTAAAAGTCATAGAATCTTAACGAAAATCACACCATCAGATTCAGCGTATCAGAGAACCCTACTGTAGAAGTTTCGAGCTCCTATCTACAAAAATGTGGAATTTTGCATTTTTTGCCAGAAGGCAGATCACGGATGCGTGTTTGTTTGTTTTTTTGTTGTTTTTTTTTTCCCCAGGGGTGATCGTATCGACCCAGTTGTCCTAGAATGTTGCAAGAGGGCTCATTCTAACGAAAATGAAAAGTTCTAGTGCCCTTTTTAAGTGACCAAAAAAATTGGAGGGCCCCTAGGCCCCCTCCCACGCTAATTATTTTCCCAAAGTCAACGGATCAAAATTCTGAGATAGCCATTTTATTCAGCGTAGTCAAAAAACCTTATAACTATGTCTTTGGGGACGACTTACTCCCCCACAGTCCCCGTGGGAGGGGCAACAAGTTACAAACTTTGACCTGTGCTTACATATAGTAATGGTTATTGGGAAGTATACAGGCGTTTTCAAGAGGATTTTTTTGGTTTGGGGGAGGGGTTGAGAAGAGGGGGATATGCTGGGGGAACTTTCCTTCGAGAATTTGTAATGGGAGAAGAAAATTTCCATGAAGGGAGAGCAGGATTTACTAGCATTATTATAAAAAAAACAATTAAAAAATAAAGTGAAAAAGCTTTTTCAGCTGGAAGTAAGGAACAGCAATAAAACTTAAAACAAACAGAAATTATTACCCATATGAGGGGCTCACCTCCTTCTAATACCTCGCTCTTTACGCTAAAGTATTTTTGGTAATTTCAACTACTTATTCTACGGCTTTTGTGATTCAGGGGGTCATTCTTAATGAATTGGGATAAAATTTAAGCTTTAGTGTAAAGAGCGAGGTACTGACGATGGGGCGAATCCCCTCATATATGTAATAAAAACATGAGAATACAAAAGTTCTTTACGTAAGCTAATTTATAAGTTACGTAAATCTTTTACCAATAAAAAGATTCGTAAAAAATAAAAAGTTCTAGTTGCCTTTTTAATTAACCAAAAAATCGGGGGGCAACTAGGCTTCGTCCCCCGCTCTTTTTTTCTCAAAATCATTCGATCAAAATTATGAGAAGGCCATTGAGCCAAAAAAAAAATATGCAAATTTCGCTTTGATTATTCCTCTGCGGAGAGCCAAAATCAAAACATGCATTGATTCAAAAACGTTCAGAAATTAAATAAAAAAAACAAGTTTTTTCAACTGATAGTAAGGAGTGACATCAAAACTTAAAACGCACAGAAATTACTTCGTATATGAAAGAGGCTGCTTCCTCATCAACGCCCCGCTCTTTACGCTAAAGTTTTTTACTGTTTTAGAAAGAAGAATTGAGAGAAAGAGTCAAACTTTAGCGTAAAGAGCGGGGCGTTGATGAGGAAGCAGCCTCTTTCATATACGAAGTAATTTCTGTGCGTTTTAAGTTTTGATGTCACTCCTTACTATCAGTTGAAAAAACTTGTTTTTTTATTTAATCAATGTAGGCATGAAGTGACCTGTTGTATTAACGTAGGCATGGTGTGACCACTTGTATCAAAATTGGCATAGGATGACCGGTAGTATCATACAGTGGAAAAGATGGCAGCTATAGAGAGTGCACTTGTATTTGTTACACTTATAGTGGAATAGATTGCAGCACTAGGGGACAGCACATGTATGTGTTGAGGAAGGTGGGATGTCGCTTGTGCTTATTATGGCCTTACTAGTCATCATATTGAAACATCGAAGTCTTTTTTAATCTTGTATTAGTTATAACACTCAATGTCAAACATCGAAATACCAAAAATCTCGATTGAAACCACTCACCCCAAAATATGGGATAATTTCTGTTCATTTTAAGCTGTAAGGCTAATCTTTGTTTTCATTTAGAAAAAAATTGTTTTTGGTTATTCAATTACTGCAAAGATCAGCGCGACACTGACTTCTCATCAGGAAGCAAAAAAAAAGAATTCTCACTTTTGCTCTAAAAAAAAACTGGTTAGAATGACAATTTCTTTCCGTTAATAATTTAGAGTTGTTCTTCATTTTCATTTTCCGCAAATTGTTTGTTTTTATTTTGTTACTCTTACAAAAACGTTTTAGGCGAATAGCTAGTCATCAATATTTTCTATTTTCAGCCGCAAATTCCTTTGGATGTATTCCAAGTTGAATTAACTTTCAGAGAAAGTTTGCTCACAAATTTGATCATACATAGTTCTTAGAAAATGTTAGAAACATTTCGCTCTTTATTTACTCAAACATCAGTGATGAAAATGACGATTGTCATGAATGAATTAAGAAAGCTCCTTTCAAGTTGTTCAAGAGAAACTGATTCTCTTATCAAAAAGTAACCTTTCATTGATAGAATTTTTTTAACCGTGTTTTTAACCGGGAACTAAAAGTTCTTTTGAGAATTTCAGTTTAATCCAGAATGTTTTTTTTCTTTTTCAGGCTACTAATTGTTAACAGTAAATGTACTCAAAATAGATTTAATAGGCGCAATAACATTTGTTCTCAACGGTATTTTTGGACAGAAAGTCATTGAATCGAAATACGTTCATCTTATACAGTTTTCAAATGTCTTCTTTCAAGTGAGCTTAATGGTTGAAAGCTATTAGTCGAAAACTAGCCATGCTACCAAAGAGTTCTTATTAAGTCCTGCTACCTTATGAACATCCGTTTCAAGCACATTTTGCTTTAATAGTATCGACAAAAATTCTGCCAAATCTCAAACTGCCAAAATCTTTATGTCAGTCTGTAGACGCAAAAAAATTACCAACTAAATCTCTAGAAAAAAATTCTAGGTAATTTTTTTAAATTATGATAAAGATTAATTTGACAAATACAATGGCGGGAGTAATGAGAGTAGATCATAAGACTTCAATTCAATTTAACAGTGGGGTTTATTCAAGAAAATGAACAACAGCAAAAACACAAAGTAAACTCTAAAAAAAGCAACACAACATAACAAGTGACCCTCAATAAGCTTTTCCTTGATTGGACTAATCACTTCAACATAGAAATAAAATTTCAGAAAGAGAAGAAAGGAAAAGAAAGAAAGAAAAAAAATCTCTACTTGACCTGCTCCTTGTCGCAGCAATCCTTCCAAACAACAAACTCAGTCCACCTGCCAACACCCTAAAAAAAAAAAAAACCTGTTTCCATCCAACAGAAAATTAAACAATTTATTTCCATTGTTTTGTAGGAACTTGAGAGCAAATAGAATTCAATTTAACTATTCTTCAACAATCATATAACCGGAGACGAGCTTTTTCAATGTCTATATGGAAATCCAACACATTTGCCGACTTTTTCATAAATTCGGGCAAATTATTAGTCTTCATTGAATCGTTGTAATCAAACAAAATTGGGCCGTCCCTAGATTTTGAAAAAAAAAATTGCCCCATTCCTATATTTTCAAGAACTGACACCACTGCTAGTCTCTATTAAGAATAGCTCCTTTTTCCTAATGAAAATGCCTTATCATTTTTCCTAAATACGTTGATTATATATATATATATATATATATATATATATATATATATAGGTTCTTAGTGCTTTTAAGAATAAATCAGTAAAATTTAGTATTTATTAATATTTTTTCCTTTTTTTTCTCGAGATTTTAGTTGTTTTATTTTTACTTGGTGGCAACCCTGGTCATGCGGTAACATAATACATAGCATTTTCTAGAAGGATTTAAGTCAAAAAAAGGAAAGGAAGAAAGGATCTTCCACGAAATCAAAAAACAGACCATTCTCTTCGGAAATTAAAGTGAATTCTAGGCTTTCTTTCATGTGATATATAATCTATTTTTGAAGTCATTCAAAACCTTCTGTTAAGGTTTTCAAACAGTTCGTGGTAACGAACTGTAGTAAGGAGCGATCCGGCTCAATAGGAACCAAAACTCTAAAAAATTGAATGTTGATATCAATAGCTACATCAAAAGAATCGCATTTTAATGCTGACTTTAAATATATAAATTTCATCAAGTTTAGTCTTAGCCATCAAAAGTTACGAGCCTGAGAAAATTTGCCTTATTTAGGAAAATAGGGGGAAACACCCCCTAAAAGTCGTAGGATCTTAACGAAAATGACACCATCAGATTCAGCGTATCAGAGAACCCTACTGTAGAAGTTTCAAGCTCCTATCTACAAAAATGTGGAATTTTGCATTTTTTGCCAGAAGACAAATCACGGGTGCGTGTTTATTTGTTTGTTTTTTTTTTGTTTGTTTTTTTTCCCAGGGGTCATCGTATCGACCAAGTGGTCCTAGAATGTCGCAAGAGGGCTCATTCTAACGGAAATGAAAAGTTCTAGTGCCCTTTTTAAGTGACCAAAAAAAATGGAGGGCATCTAGGCCCCCTCCCACGCTCATTTTTTTCCCAAAGTCAACAGATCAAAATTTTGAGATAGCCATTTTGTTTAGCATAGTCGAAAATCATAATAACTATGTTTTTGGGGATGACTTACTCCCCCAGAGACCCTGGGGGAGGGGTTGCAAGTTACAAACTTCAACCAGTGTTTACATATAATAATGGTTATTGGGAAGTGTACAGACGTTTTCAGGGGGATTTTTTTTGGTTTTGGGGGTAGGGTTGAGGGAGGGGGCTATGTGGGAGGATCTTTCCTTGGAGAAATATACCATGGGGGAAAAAATTCAATGAAAAGGGCGCAGGACGAATGTGGTCACGTTAGAAAAAAACGTCAAATTAAGAGCTTAACATACAATGCTGGGTGTTTGGAGCCTCTCTATTATGGAGTATAATTTGAAAATAACACAACTATACGAGCGATAAAACATATATACCACAACCATAACTCAACTAACGAAAGAACTGCTAAGAGATAATACAACTATAAAGCGAAAACAGGTGAAAACTAACGGGAAAATAAACGAACTAAGAGGTGGAAGGGGCCCAGAGAAAAAATATAATCCTTTTTCAATTTTGAGCCTAACTTCCGCAAAGGAGTAATAATGTCAGAAGCCCCGAAATACCGAATTATTTTCTTTTCAAACAGTTCATGGTAAGGAACTGTAGTAAGGGGCGACCCGGCTCAATAGTAAACGAAATTCTAAAAAACGGAATTTTGATGCTAAAAGATACATCAAAAGAATTGAATTTTTACGCTGATTCTAAATATATAAGTTTCAATTAATTTAGTCTTTGTCATCAAAAGTTACGAGCCTGAGAAAATTTGTCCTATTTTGGAAAAAAGGGGGAAACATCCCCTAAAAGTCATAGAATCTTAACGAAAATCACACTATCGCATTCGGTATATCAGAGAACTCTATAGCAAAAATTTCAAGCTCCTATCTAAAAAATGTGGAATTTTGTATGTCTTGCCAGAAGACAAATCACGGGTGCGTGTTTATTTATTTTTTTTTTTTTCCAGGGGTCATCTTATCGACCAAGTGGTCCTAGAAGGTCGCGAGAGGGCTCATTCTAACGGAGATGAAAAGTTCTAGTGTCCTTTTTAAGTGACCAAAAAAATGGAGGGCAATTAGGCCCCCTCCCATGCTCATTTTTTTCCAAAAGTCAACAGATTAAAATTTTAAGATAGCTATTTTGTTCAGCATAGTCGAAAACCATAATAACTATGTCTTTGGGAATGACTTACTCCCCCACAATCCCTGAGGGAGGGGCTGCAAGTTACAAACTTTGACCAATGTTTACATATAGTAATGGTTATTGGGAAGTGTACAAACGTTTTCATGGGGATTTTTTGGTTTGGGGGGTGGGGTTGATGGGAGAGGGCTTTGTGGGAGGATCTTTCCTTTGAGGAATATGTCATGGGGGAAGAAAAATTCAATGAAAAGGGCGCAGGAGTTTCTAGCATTACTATAAAAAAACAATGAAAAAATAAACATGAAAACGTTTTTTCAAATGAAAGTAAGGAATAGCATTGAAATTTAAAACGAACAGAGATTATTACGCATATGAGGGGTTCTAGAAATACTTTAGCATAAAGAGCGAGGTATTTAGGAGGAGATAAATACCTCGCTCTTTATGCTAAAATATTTTTAGTGATTTCAACTATTTATTCTACGGCCTTTTTGATTCAGGGGTCATTCTTAAAGAATTGGGACAAAACTTACGATTTAGTGTAAAGAGCGAGGTATTAACGAGGGTACAAACCCCTTCGTACACATAATAAAAATATAAGAATATAAAAGTTTGTTACGTAAGTTAATTCTCAAGTTACGTATATTTTTTACTAATAAAAACGTTCGTTGAATATTAAAAGTTCTAGTAGCCTTTTTAAGTAACCGAAAAATTGGAGGGCAGCTAGGCCTCCTTCCCCACCCCTTATTTCTCAAAATCGTCTGATCAAAACTAAGAGAAAGCCATTTAGCCAAAAAAAAAAATTAATATACTAATTTCATTTCAATAATTTATGTGCGGAGAGCCAAAATCAAACATGCATTAATTCAAAAACGTTCAGAAATTAAATAAAAAAAACAAGTTTTTTTAACTGAAAGTAAGGAGCGACATTAAAACTTAAAACGAACAGAAATTACTCCGTATATGAAATGGGTTGTCCCCTCCGCAGTCCCACGCTCTTTACGCTAAAGTTTTTAATTGTTTTAAAAAGTAGAATTGTGGCAAAGAGTCAAACTTTAGCGTAAAGAGCGAGGGACTGCGGAGGGGACAACCCATTTCATATACGGAGTAATTTCTGTTCGTTTTAAGTTTTAATGTCGCTCCTTACTTTCAGTTAAAAAAAGCTAGTTTTTTTTATTTAATACAACAAATAAGAATGCCATCGTTTGATAATGACTTTATGGATATGAAAGAACTATTGAACAAATATATGCTAACAACTTCTGTATTTCTTTCATTGTTTTCTGTAAGCCTTAGAAAAAAGTCTTAATTCAAATAATTTTTATGTAAAAATAGTCACATTTCATACTTAAGCAGAAGCTGCATCAAACTAATTACTAGATTCTACCTCAAAGTAATTCAAATTAGTTCCACGTCCCAGAAAAGTCAAAATTAATTTAAAACAAATTTGTATAGTAGCTGTCTAGTAACAAACATTTTCGATGTGACATTTCTTTGAAAACATTAATTTTCCTTCAAATTCAACGCAACAGTAATTTGTAAAGACAAGATGAGATTTTCGACAATTAAAAAAAAAAGTTTAAAGCTAAACTATTGAAATTGCAACTGCCTGAAACCCTTATCAAATAGTTCGTGGTAACGAACTGAAAGCAAGGAGCGACTACTGACCAAAAAATTTTTAAAGGGAGTTTTAATGACCATACAAACATTAACAATTGCCCTTTTACGGTAATTCTTAAAGTATAAAATTCATCATGCGTACAGCTACGCATAAGAAGCTACGAGCCAGAGAAAATTTGTTGGATTTTCAAAACCGGGGAGAAACCTCCAAGACAGCAAGTACTTTCGATAAAAAAAAACACCGTCAAATTTAGTATCTTAACAAAGAACCTTTGTGTAGAAATTTTAAGCTAATATCTACGAAAATATGGAATTTAAATTTTTCTGAGAAGGCAGATCATTGTGTTCGAAAAATTTAAGTTTTATTTTTTGTTTGCTTTTAGTTTTTCATTTTTCCTTTGGCTATTTTATAGAACAAATATTCTAAGAAAATTCGGAGAAGGCTCGTTTCAACAAAAGTAAAAGATCTAGTAGCCTTTTCAAGTAGTTAAAAAGACCGTACCTTAGGGAAGCAGTATTTCCGCAGTTTTGTGGCACCAAATTACAATGCTGACCCAGATCCAGCAAATTTTTGCCATCGATTTGGAAATTTTGAGATAGTTCATTGATTTGAAATTTCAAAAGGTTATTCTGAGCTTTCCAGTTTCAGAGAGAGTAATGCCGTGTCATGGCACATTCATTCCTAATGAGTCAGGTAGTACATATGTAGTAAATGGTTAATATAAACATTTAATTCAAAGTTTTAGGTTCCAAAGTATTTAGGAAGAATCAAACTTCCTGTCTTGTATTTAAGGCACTTCTTTTCAATTTCTTTTGTCTTTTTTATCTTTGTCTTTTTTTTCTATCCTTCCATAGCTGATGTTCAGAGAGAGAGAGAGAGAGAGAGAGAGAAGTTTATTAATATTAAATAGAAGACAATACAAAATACAATTCAAAATCGAATTACAATACACATAATTCCCCTCGAAATGCTCCATGACCAGGGATACAAGGGGGATAAGAAAAAAAAATTATTATACAAGCAATAAATTCAATATAGGCAATCACATAAAGCAGTTTACAGGCAATATATTTACGGGGGATACAATATAAGCAACAACTAGAAGGAGAAAAAAAGAAATAAAAATAGAGAACATACCTGAGGCCTGGGATCAAAGTGCACAGAGGAAAACCACACACCACTAACAGAACACAGGGGTCATCAACTCAGAGGAAAAAAAATAATCTATTTGATTCTTTATTAAATGATACTTAAGAATCCTTTTAAAAGTCCCAAACGAGTGGTATTTCTGCACTGAAGAAGATAGTGAATTCCAGACCTGTTGACAAGCAATGTGGGGATTGAAATCTGATCGAATAGTAGGGGTAGGCGGAAGGTGGATATTATTTGAAGAACGAAGGTTATATGGAGCTGAATCAGAAATAAACATAAGAGTTTTCCGAAGAGATTTTAGAAGATTGCAGTGAAGTTCATCAAAGACAAAAAAAGCACAACAAATAATGTAAATGGACCGTAGACTTAAGAGCTGTACTGGTGAAGAATGGTTGGTGTCCATAGCCAGACGCCGTGCTATATTATACATGACGGAAAGTGACCGCAGCGTAGACGAAAAAGTAGACATCCATACAATAGGGCAATAAGAAACATATGACTGGACAAGACAGAAAAAAAAAAGTTTCAGAATAAATCCAGGAAATGTGTATCTAAGTTTTCGAATGATACCCAAACTCCATGAGACCTTAACCCTAATCATGGCTGCATGGTTTCTGAATGAAAGGTTCTCATCAAGCAGGATACCAAGAAACCGGACCACCCGATTCTCTGGTCTACACAAGGAGCCTTGTGACACCTGAAGGTATGTAAGCTGAGGGAAAGCTACACCAATTCGAGAAAAAAATAAGAAAATGTGATTTACCAACATTCAAGACCAAGTAATTGGCATTAAACCATGGCATAACTCTCTCAAATAATGCCACAAGTTTAGAGTTGATATCACATTCCGTCTTCCCAAGGGTCCCAAGAGTGTTATCATCAGCAAAAGCAACAAGAAAATCTTCACTAGAAGAAGTATTGGAACACGACTAAGCATCAGGCTGACACAGCTTGCAACATGCCAGAGGCCTGGTGTTTTTTACAGCCGAAATCAGATCATTAACACAAATCAAAAATAAAATGGGACCAAGAACAGACCCCTGCGGGATGCCATAATGTACTTCAGAAGGGCTCCGGAAAAGTGGATCAATTGAAATAAGCCTACCAGAAAGATATGAATCAAACCAAGAATAAGCGTTTGATCTTATACCAATATGTGATAGTTTCCAAAGAAGAATCCGATGAGTCAAGGAATCAAAAGCTTTACGAACATCCAAAAATAAAGCTGCCGGGATATGACCAGAATCTATTGCCGAATGAATGAAATTCGATTAAGCTGCGCAAGCATGCTCCGTAGAGTGACTCGCTCGGAATCCAAACTGGAAATCATGCAAAAAATCCTTTGCATCCAGAAAACTAAGAAGCCTGGATAGAAAGCATAGCCTTCTCAAAAATTTTGCTGAAAACAGATAGGAGAGAATTGGCCTATAATTAGCAGGATCACTCCGAGAACCACCTTTATAGAGTACTATAACCTTAGCTCGCTTGAGAGATTAAGGAAAAATACCTTCCTCGAAAGACAGATTGACGAGCTTAGTCAGTGGTGATAGAATAGCAGGCAGAATGGCACTGATAACCCTTGTAGGAATTTTGTCTGGTCCTGAAGAGGATGGTCCTTCAAGAGCATTCACAATACGAGCTACCTCAAATCAAGAAACAGAGTTCAAGACCATCGACTTCAAACAAGAGGGTCCAAGAAAGGCTCTGAAATCGCAACGAGAAGTTACAGAGCTTCCAGAGGAAGCAGTTACCTTTCCTATATTAGCAAAATAATAGGTGAGCTCTAGCTGAACATCTGCATCTCCTTGGACGGTTTTACCATCGATTTTCAGCATTGATGGAACTGAAGGCAGAGGGGGAGTAGGTCTAAAAACTGAATTAATTAAATACCATGTCTTCCTTACATCCTTCCCATATTCAGAAAATTTCCTATGATAATACTGAGACTTTGCCTTCCGACACAGAGAATTAAATATATTCCTATAGGCTTTGAATCGTTTGTGATGAGCTAAAGAAGGTGAAGCCTTGTAAAGCTTCCACAAATAATTTTTCCTTTTCCAGCTTTTATGGAGACCTGGAGTCATCCAAGGATTCAGTGGTGCTATCCTTTTTGAAGTATGGGGCGCTGGAACCCGATTGCAAATTTCCAGGATCCCTTCTTTAACTAAATCATAAAAGGAATCAAAAGAGTGGTTAAAATCTGAATCAGAAACCAAACTACCCCATGGTACATCAGCCAGACGAGAATTAAGTAGACTTAGCTCAGTATCACCATAACAGAAAAACGGGAGATTAAATGGTGATACTTTACGCTGCGCTTGATCAGCACTATTATATCGGGAAATAGCGGGAAAATGATCAGAAATATCACTAACCAGCACCAAATTATCTAAAACATCTAGTGACGAAAAAATGTTATCGATAAGAGACGCTTGTGTTTCTGTAACTCGGGTTGGTATACAAACTGAAGGTAGGTTTCCCGAAGAGAGCATCATTGACAAAAAATCAATAGTTGAAGCAGAATTTTGATCCAGCAGGTTGAGGTTAAAATCACCTATAAGGATTAGTTCACAGGGATATTTTTGGACTAAGTCCAAAACTTCTTCCAGAATTTTCAAAAACGAAGGAATAGATCCACTGGGGGACCTATAAACCAAACCCACAACTAAATACTTACGCATTGATTTAATCTCAATAAATAGGGATTCAAAGATTCCTTCCTCATTTCTGCTCAAATCATTTCGGACTTTATATGCAAGACGATCAGCAATATAAAGCATAAGGCCACCTCTCGCCATCTATTTCCTATTCAGCCTCTCCATCCTATATCCTGGAATATCTAGAAGGATATCCTTTTTTGAATCCAGGAAAGTTTCACATAATCCTATAACATCAGGAATTCCATCACTAACGATCCGTTTCAGCTCATCAAAAGACGAGCAGAGTCCCTGAATGTTCAGATGAAACACAGAAAATATCATCTCGTTTAGAGGAGGCAGAACCATTTAATTGCGAAACATACTTACTTTTAAAAGCCAAATTAGAATCATTTTTCATCTGATTTCTATTTCCAACTGAATTATTAATAATATTTTCAACATCTAAAGGATTATTTTGTATATCAATTAAACGATCCCCCAAAGAGTTGATACCAGCCTGGCCACTACTTATGGTGGATGGCAGTTCCACCCCACGACTAAACCCGCCAGATTACAGGTATAAGAAAAAAAATATAAGGAAAGAAGGGTAAAAAAATAATATAATCAAGGTATGGATAAATAATAATAATAAAATCAATGTAAGAATAAATAAGAAAAACAAGGAAAGAGAAGAAAAAGAAACAAGGAAAAACTAAGAACTCCCCCCCATCCCTCTCCCATTGAAAAGTGAAAGCACTAAAACTCACAGTAAATGGGTTTGTTCTAATACTATACTGTTGGTGCAAAAAAAAAAACAAATAGCAATACAATAAAAAAGACACAATATTTATTGTAGCAGAAGATACCATTATATAAGTCACTATTACTATTTTTATTGTATCGGAGTATTTACCTCGAATGCATTCTTGTTTTATCAAAACTTTGTTAGAGTAAATCCGGTTTAAGATGTTCACCGAATGAATGCTATATGTGAACTGGTGATTCTACCGAGCCTGAATTTTTAAATGCTTTGATTAAATGCTTTGATTTTTCTCCTGCTCTTTTTGCCATTCCTCCCTCCACCTTTCCGTTTCAAACAGTTCGTGGTAACGAACTGTAGTAAGGAGCGACCCAGCTCAATAGTAACCAAAACTCTAAAAAACGGAATTTTGATACCAATAGTTACATCAAAAGAATCGCATTTTATCAAAACTTCGTGAGAGTAAATCCGGTTTAAGATGTTCACCGAATGAATGCTATATGTGAACTGGTGATTCTACCGAGCCTGAATTTTTAAATGCTTTGATTAAATGCTTTGATTTTTCTCCTGCTCTTTTTGCCATTCCTCCCTCCACCTTTCCGTTTCAAACAGTTCGTGGTAACAAACTGTAGTAAGGAGCGACCCGGCTCAATAGTAACCAAAACTCTAAAAAACGAAATTTTATACCAATAGTTACATCAAAAGAATCGCATTTTAATGCTGATTTTAAATATATAAGTTTCATCAAGTTTAGACTTACCCATCAAAAGTTACGAGCCTGAGAAAATCTGCCCTATTTTAGAAAATAGGGTGAAACACCCCTAAAAGTCATAGAATCTTAATGAAAATCACACCATCAGATTCAGCGTATCAGAGAACCTTATTGTACAAGTTCCAAGATCCTATCTACAAAAATGTGGAATTTTGTATTTTTTGCCAGAAGACAAATCACGGATGCGTGTTTATTTGTTTGTTTGTTTTTTGTTTTTTTTTTCTTTTTCCCAGGGGGTGATCGTATCGACCCAGTGGTCCTAGAATTTTGCGAGAGGGCTCATTCGAACGGAAATGAAAAGTTCTAGTGCCCTTTTTAAGTGACCAAAAAAAATCGGAGGGCACCTAGGCCCTCTCCCACCCTCTTTTTTTTCCAAAGTAGTCGGATCAAAATTCTGAGATAGCCATTTTATTCAGCATAGTCGAAAATCTTTATAACTATGTCTTTGGGGACGACTTACTCCCCCACAGTCCCCGTGGGAGGGGCTGCAAGTTGCAAATTTTAACCAGTGTTTGCATATATTAATGGTTATTGGGAAATGTAGAGACGTTTTCAGGGGGATTTTTTGGTTGGGAGGGGGGTTGAGAAGAGGAGGCTATGTGGGGGAAATTTTCCATGGAGGAATTTGTCATGGGGGAAGAAGATTTCCATAAAGGGGGCGCAGCATTTTCTAGCATTATTTAAAAAAAAAAAACAATGAGAAAATAAATATGAAAAAGTTTTTTTCAACTGGAAGTATGGAGTAGCATTAAAACTTAAAACGAACAGAAAATATTACGCATATAAGGGGTTCACCTCCTCCTAATACCTCACTCTTTACGCTAAAGGATTTTTAGTAATTTCAACTATTTATTCTATGACGTTTGTGATTCAGGGGACAAAATTTAAGCTTTAATGCAAAGAGTTATTGACGAGGTATTGACGAGTGGGCAAACCTTCTCATATACGTAATAAAAACATACGAACATATAAGTTTGTTACGTAAGCTAATTCGTAAGTTACGTATATCTTTTACTAATGAAAACGTTCGTAAAAACTAAAAGTCCTAGTTGCCTTTTTAAGTACCCCAAAAATTGTAGAGCAACTGGGCCTCCTTCCCCTCCTTTTTCGCAAAATCATTCTATTAAAACTATGGGAAAGCCATTTAGCCACATAAATAAATATGCAAATTTCGCTTTAATTATTCATCTGCGGAGAGCCGAAATCAAAACATGGATTAACTAAAAAAACGTTCAGAAATTAAATAAAAAAAACAAGTTTTTTAACTGAAAGTAAGGAGCTACATTAAAACTTAAAACGAACAGAAACTACCCCGTATATGAAAGGGGCTGCTCCTTCTTCAACGCCCTGCTCTTTACGCTAAAGTTTTTGCTGTTTTCAAAAAGTAGAGTTGAGAGAAAGAGTCAAACTTTAGCTTAAAGAGCAGGGCGTTAAAGAAGGAGCAGCCCCTTTCATATACGGGGTAATTTCTGTTTGTTTTAAGTTTTAATGTAGCTCCTTACTTTCAGTTAAAAAAACTTGTTTTTTTATTTAATTAGATTTAAAAACACACTGAAAATTTGCAAAGAATGTGCGAAAATAAGAAACCTATACTGTTTTAAGCAAGTTTAAATCGTTCTCTAAGAGTATGTCTGTGTAATATCACTATATCGGCTCAAGGAAGGGATAGATGTGAAACTATGACTCCAATGATATTCGAGGGTTGTTTTTTCAACCTCCAATAGACAATAAATGAAGGACAAGTTTATATAAACCAATAATTGTATTACCAAAAGATACCAAAGATACCAAAGATAGTGCACTTACGGTTAATTTTCGGCATAATAACTGAAAAAATTGAGACGTTTGTCAAATCTGTAGACAATCATTCCAATAACCTCTTCAAAGGAGGTCGTTGAAAATGAATTGAAATGATCTTTGATGTGGGTTTGAAGGTCTTCATTGGTTTAAAAATGCTTCCCTTCAAGCCGCGTCTCCAGTTCAGGAAAAAGATGGACGTCGCTGGGTTCGAAGTAAGGATTATTCTTTTATTTTCGAAGGATTATCCGCGACTACTCTAAACAGGATATGGACTAAACTCAACAGTCCAGACTAAAGCTTGACATTTTAATATCGGTCCTTTGCTAAATCAGGTGTATCTGTTGTCTAGAATAAACATATATAAATATGTAGACATAAAAAAAAACTTATCTCGACTCCTCAGACTTATTTTCGACATTTGCCCCTTTTGTTACATTTCACCATATGAAGGGAGGTCGTGAATTCAATCTATGTACATATGAACATTCATCATATTCAGTTGTGCATATATAATGAATAGTTAGTCAAAACAGGCCCTATAAGTGGGCTTTTAACGCGTTATTTCCTTTCTGGCAATTTTGTTAGTATTACCTTGGGTTACTTGACCGCCAACGTTTTGACACTAAGGGTATCAAACACGATTGTTATTATATTTTTAATGCTGTGAAAATCCCTAAAAGGGAAAAATGAAACATAGCGAAAACAAAACATAATGTTAAATGAAATGAAGTCGAAAAAAATTTAATTGGTGTAACCATACTTGAGTCAAAGAAAATTTACATTCTGGCAATTTGAATGAACTTGGATGTTTTCAATGCAAAAATATTCGACGCTGAAGACGAAAATTTTGAGAATATATTTTAAGGTTTTTCTTTCTAATGAAACCTTGCATAAAGGTTGCGCAATTTTTCAGGTTTTTTTAAAAATATCATTTTGCTTTTACTATGCTTGAGCTTGCCATATAGAATCTACCTCTATAATAGGTAAGCGTTGGAGACTGTAAAGAGAAAAACAGTACAGAAAATCCGTTTATTTTTATAAACGGATAAAATTACCTAAATTTCCAATTTTTGAGATATTTACTTGAATTTACTAAATTTTTTTTGTTCAAAGACCACATTTTTGGAGTAAAAAATAGATATCTTTTTATTTTACCGGTGCAAATGGACTCGGGTAGAGACTTTCAGGAATATTTCTTTTTTTTTGGGGGGGGGAGTCAAAACACCTATCATATAACTTCAAAAAACGGATCCTCAGATACTTTACGGTTTTTTTACACCTATCGTCTGGAAGATATTGCTCCTAGTAAATCAGAATATGTTTTACAGGTGTTTTAATTAACCTGCAAACTGCTAAAATACAGTACATGTCACCAGTTTCATGGTTAAGACTAGGGAGGAAAGTTTTTGAAATTTTTTATTCCATTTTAGCCCCTTCACGTATATTGTTCCCCTTTGTTTCTACCGTCTATAGCTCAAAAGAGTCGCTTTGTCTGTAAAGCATCTATACGATTACGCAAAGCATTTGATGTATCTCTGCTTCAATGATCATATTACTACATATTACTGCACCATACTGCATCTTTGGTACATCTTGATTAGCAGCATATATACAAAATATACAGCTGCAGTGTTTTTGTTCAGACAAAAATAAGGGCTGTAATAAACTTTTCAAAAAAGAAATCTTTCAATTTACTTTTGTTCGACATTCCTTTCCCATCTATTATTGTATTAAAGGAAGTATCCCAAAGAGTGCCATCCATTTAGAATCTTTCCTTTATTAGAGGGGAAGGTGTGTCAGAACTAATTCCACCAAGATTGCAAATAAATAATCCAGTCACAATTGAACGAGAGTGACTTAATTATAGTAAGGAACATTTTACACGAAGACAATTCTCGGAAATGAGACTCTAAATGCTATATATGACAAAAATTTTGATCCAGCATTTCAAAGGATTTAATTTTATTAACACTTTACAAAACAATTTGTAGATTAATCTTTTTTAATTAATTTTGCTAATAGTTATTTCTGTCGGTATTTTCGTTTTATTTACTTCTAGATAATGTTTACATTGTGTCTATCTAATCTTAATTAAAAAAACTTATTGAAATGAAAACATTTTTCAATGTAGAGTAAAGACCCAAGCTGAACCAAATACAAATATAAGAAAGTCACATAATAATGGAAGCTTAAAACGAACTGAACTACACGTACGAAACTCTGGATGACGTAAAAGTAAGCAGTAAGCAACTACCTGATTCAGAATTCACGGATGACGGTTTTGCTAGAAGATTCTAAACAAAGGTTACAGCAGCTACTTTAACGTTAACAAGTCAAAGAGCATGTCCATAACAAACTCACCGCTTGTTCTAAACCACAAGGACATAAATGTGGAACAAGTGAAAGATTTCAAATACCTGGATAACTAGACCGATAATGATGGCGAAGTAATCTCGCAAAATAAAACGCAGAATTGGTCAGTCAACCAAGGCTTTTGATAGACTGAAGCCCATTTGGAGGAGCACCAAATATTCTTTACGACTAAATTTGTGTCTCTCCAATAGCAATGTGCTCTTCATACTCCTCTATGATAGTAAGTGCTGAAAAATGGATCAACAGCTTGAAAAGAGAATTCTTGCGTTCGAAAATACATACCTAAGGAGAACTTTAAATATAAGCTGGCAACACAGAGTTAGTAACTCTGAATTTCGTAACTTGCCAGCCTCTCATTACTGCTGTTCTAAGGAAGAAGAGTTGGACATATTTAGGATATGTACTATGCATGAAAGTAAGCTACCTTCCTTGGTCAGCCTACGACTCGAAACCAGCAAACAGAAGAAGATGGAATCGTTCAAATAACACTTTGGGGTTAGCTTTTGATCGAAATCTGAGACTTCGTTAGTACCTGAAAGGGAGGATGCCACCACTGCAGCATCGCTCCGGGGCGAGTGAAGAGGCTTCGTCGACGCCCTCTGCGAAACAAATGGTGCGGGAGGAACTAAGGTAATGTAAGGTAAACATCACTGATCATAAGTTACATCATCGGATTCAGCGTACCAGAGAACCATATTGTGGAAGTTTTAAGCTCTTATATACAAAAATGTGCTATTTTGCTATTTTGTCAGATGTTAATTTTTTGTGTTTATTGTATTTATTTGGTTTTTTCGTGTGTTTTTCCCCGAGGGATGGTCGTATTGAAACAACGGCTCTAGGCAATTGGGAGTGCCTGCTTTCGAACGTAAATTAGAAGTTCTCTTGCCCTTTGTAAGTAAACAAAAATATTGGATGGCAACTGGTCCCCCTTCCACGCCCCTTTATCCCAAAGTTATCTGATCGAAATTTTGATATAACTATTTTGTTCATTATAGATGAAAGATCAAATGATTCTGTCTCTAGGGGTAAAATGACCCCCACAGTCCGTGGGGAGAGGCCTTTAAGTTGGAAAATGCGCCCATTGTTTACGTACAGTACTTGTTATTTAGATGGATACAGACATTTTTCAGGGGGGATGTACTTTTAGTGGATTTCCTTAGGGAGAATCGTCTTTGGGGAGGAAAATTTACGGGAGGGGTAGATTTTCAAGGGAACTTTACACTGGAAGAATTTGTCAGAATTCCTAAGCAAATTCTTTTTAGTTGTCTTACATTGCCCTGGTCAACTCAATTTTGCATGTGGATATGTTCCGGGGGATATTTTCCGCATGTTTTGATTTCTGGGAAAAGTTTCTGGGAAACCGATTGGAAATTAAAGTCTTTTTTCAAATTAAAGTATACCAAGGAGAATTTTTGCAGGGTGAGAGTCGTTCAAATGAAATTTTAAGGGGAGGGGATTTCAGTGAGGATGGAACTATTTGGAGGGAATTTGACGGGGGATGCACTTTACGTTAGAGGACAATTTCAGGGAGGATTTTTTCTCGACTGGGGGGGATATATTTCACGGGGGTGAGCCAGATTGACTGGCATCGTCTGAAAAACGATCAGAAACTAAATAAAAAACTTTTTGTAACTGAAAGTAAGGAGCAGCATTAAAACTCAAAACGAACATAAATTATTCTGTATATGAAGGGTTGCTCTCTCCACAACCCCTTCCTCTTTCCGCTAAAGTTTGACTGGAGTCGTTCTTAAAGAATTGGGGCAAAAAGTCAAAGTTTACCGTAAATAGCGAGGTATTGAGGAAGAGAAAATCTCTTGATATACGGAATAATTTCTGTCCGTTTTAAGTTTTAACGTTGCTTTTAAATCTCAGTGGATTTTCTTTTTTTTTTTTTTTTACAGTGTAGCTAGGGACGAGTCCATTGGGACCGAGTGCTTTTCTTTAATCTATGACAAAGCTAATTCTAGATGAAAGGGGAATAAATTTTAAGAAGAAAAGGAATTATGGCAAGTCAGGGAAATGCTGTCGTTTTAGAAATATTAGCCATAACCTAAGCACCAAGGCAGCAGCCTATGCGTAATAACCAGCTTAATATTCGAAGATTAGAAGGCAACAGCTATAAAGTGTAGCTTATAACAGAAGTCATTATTAGTATTTTGGGGCAACAATCTTGAAAAGTAGTATAATACACATTATTTTCGCCAGTTGTTCTTCATGGCTATTCAAAAGTGGCTATTTATGGCTATTATGGCCATTTTGAAGATCAGGAAAATGAATGCTTTTATTAAATTTGAAAATTAATCAAAAGCTTTTAGAAAATGAAAATCAGCATGTAAACATCAAATAATTACACAATACTGGTATTAATACCTAATCAATTTTCTTTCCCGTTTGTTTAATTTTTAAGTTTTCTTGGTATTCAAATTTCTGTTTGTGACTTATTTTCTTGTTTGTTACTTTTTTTGTCTCTCATCTCCATTCCCTTGCAGTAAAATGTCCTTGTAGAGTAGAGGAAAATATATTCTTTTCTTATATAAAAAAAGGGCAAGTTTATGTTCCAATAACAGCAAGGAGCGAAACTGCAAGGAGAGCAAGGAAGAAGGGTAAAAATTTAAAATGAATAGAAATTAGACTATGCATGAGCAGGGCTACAGGCCACTCTGCGTATTGTAATGTGTACAAGACCCAATATGTTCTTGTAATGTTCTTGAGGAAACAAATTTTAATAACAAAAAACAAAAGTAAAATAATGAAGTTTAAAATAACAAAATTTAGGCTATATATAAAGATTATCAATAGCTTTAAACTGCTTTTAAACTGATGGCATTTTTGTCCTTTGCAGCTCGAAACTGCAAATTTATGCAAATTTAAATGGCATTTTGTAAAGGCAAGCCCTCTTTTGGTAATGAGGGCGCTACAGGATTTTGAAGCTCAAAGTTTCCGTTCGAGTGAGCTCTCTTCTTGCAAGACCGAAGTTGATCATGGTCACCATTTGGAAAAGAAGCGTTCATTCATGCTATTCTTTCATCAATTCCATTTTTTATTCCCAGCAGCCTACGATATGTTGGTTCACTTGGATGCGGCCTATAGGCCTTGATTACAAGGGTCGAAAGTTCTTACATACCTTAGCTAAACGTCTCTAGGTAAGACTGCCCCAGTTGGAATAGATACAGAATTACTAACAAACAAGATAATTTGGCAATTAGGATTAATGGAAATGAAAATTTTCCGCCATTTCATGCGGCACAGCGAGAAGGTTTTCCCAAAATGTGCTAGAGATCTATAAAACCAAAAATTTTGAAAAATTTATTCGGTCTAAGAATTACTGATTTTTTTTTCCAATTTACCAAAATTACTGACTAATAAAAACAACCAAACATTTTAAAAAGATTACCAATTTCCAATGACACACTCTCCTATTGATGTGTTTCGTTTTTAAGCATCTTATTGTTTAATTTGTAGCTGATATATTATAATTAAAGTAACAATAGACAAAAACGAAGTAAAAATATGTGATTTTATTTGCGCAAAACTAAAGAGTAATATTAAAACTTAGATTGAGTGAAAAAATTCTATATATAAGAAGGGCTTCCGTCGCCCCCTGGACCCCCACCTCCTTATGGTAAAGTTTGAATTGTACTTTACTGAAAATTTACCACCTTTACGCTAGACCATTTATCCTACAGTGCCTCCAAAGACACCTAGGATATCAAAAAGGAGTTCCCAGTCTTGGCAATGTACTGCTGCTGCCAGCACACCTTCCCTCTCGGGATGAAGGAACGTGTCAAAAGATTGGAGATCTGATTGGTAAATTTGGCGTAGAGTGCTCTTGGGACGACCTATCCTTCTCTATCCTGCATGTCAACACTGGAACATTTCCTTGTGAGTTCTTAGGTTAATATTTACTATAACAGGCTGGATGGTTTATTTTAGATCTCAATGTTTGGGACTATCTTTCCTGTTTCTATTCAAAATTATTTGAAGACATACAAATTCAAAGGATAGGATCTGACACCCTCGCTATTCATTAATATGCTATGATTCGTCTGCTGTAGTCAGAATCGACGGAACATTTCTATTCAACAATTTAAGTCTGACGCAAAGTGAAAATACATTCGGTCACCAGATTCTCTTCTTCTTGTTAAAAGTTCCACTTGTTTGGCCTCTACGGGACGCTACTTCTTCCTGCAATAAACTAGTGTTTTCAATTAGTTTCCGAAGTGTTCAAATCCGACCACTTATTACAATTCTTCATCACTACATTTGAGATCAAGTGATAAGTTTGATGTTACCATAGACTTGTTTCCTTATTCTGATTTTGAGCTCAGCCCATTTCGCCTTCGTATTGACCACTAGGAGTTGTTGTGGGAGTTCCTTGCAATTCTCAAGGATGATAATACCATCGGCGAAATGAAGATCCCATAGATCAGTGGTTCCCAACCTTTTTCGGTCCGCGTACCCCTAGTCAAGGCCCAAAAAGTTTGCGTACCCCTTTCTTGAGAATCGTTGTTTTACTTTTTTCTTAACTAAAATCAGATTTTCAAAAACACGAGATTTATTGTCCAATATGACGGTGCTTAAATGTACTTACAAAATCAATGAGGAACTTGAGGCTGCTTTTTTGCTAAAATATTATCAAATCTTGGCTCGATGTCACTAACGGCAATTATAAGGTCATTTTGTACACTCAGTCTGTTTCTGTGTTTGGTTTTGATCAATGACATTGCCGAAAATGACACTTCACAAAGGTAAGTGGATCCGAATGGTAACAAAGCAGACATGGCGATTTCACTTAGTTCCTTGTATTCTCCTTTCACCTCCAGCCAAAACTGGGAAACAGTTACATTTTGGAATTTCAGTTCTAAGGCACGATCACTGGCAAGTTCGATCAGATTCTCTGTAAGCTTGTCACTAAGACCGGAGCTTGAGGTCACGTCTTCAACAAATGGATTTTGGATCCAATCCTGCGTTCTATCTTGGTTCATAATCGATGGGAAATATGACACAAGTTCATCTCGCAACTTTGTCAGATCCTCCCGAATACAATCACAGATTGTGTTGAGGTTATCAATTTCACTATCGTCCGCAAACTTGTCAAGGGTCGGGAAGACACTAACGCTGTTTCTTTGAACCTTTTTAAGCCAGAACTCCAATTTCTTGATGAAAGCACACATCTTCGAATTCAGGGAGAGTTCGTCCGTCCGGAAACCTTGCATTGACAGATTCAAGTCATTCAGTTTGTCGAAAATATCCGCAAGATAGGCCAGCCTGCAGACCCAGTCCTGGTTTTCAAAAAGTGAACTGAATGCAGATTTTTGCTCCAGAAGAAACATATGAACTTCTTGTCGAAGCTCGAAAAGTCTGTTTAAAATCTTCCCACGAGACAACCAGCGAACTTCTGTGTGCAGAAGTAAATGTTGATGTTCTGAACCCATCTCTTGGCACAGCAACTTGAACATTCTTGAGTTCAGTGGTCGGGCTTTGATGAAGTTGATTACTTTTACAGCCTCGTTGAGGATCTCGTGCAGATGTGCGTTCATCCTTTTCGATGCAAGAGCTTGCCTGTGAATGATGCAGTGCAACCACTTCACCTTTGGATTTTTCTTCCTTATCCAGGCCATGAGCCCATTATTCTTCCCTGTTAGGGCGGCAGCTCCATCACTGCAAACTGATAGACACCAGTCCCACAAGATGCCCCCTTCTGCGAAGAATTTGTCAATCACCTTGAATAGTTCTTCTCCTGTTGTTCTTGACAGTAGGTTTTGACAAAACAGAATATTTTCTCTTATGTCAGAACAATCTTGATATCGAACAAAGACGATCACCTGGGCTTCACCTGACACATCCGTGCTTTCGTCAAGCTGTAACGCAAACATCTTCGTCAACTTTATTTGCTCAATAACCTACATGACAATATCGCTTGCAATGTCTTCTATCCTTCTTGAAATGGTATTGTTCGACACAGGTATAGACTGAAGGGCAGTAGCAGTTTTCGTGTCAAACATTATTTCACTGACTTTCACTAGTGCTGGTAATATCAGACATTCGGCGATGGTGTGCGGTTTTTTCTTTTTTCTGTTTCGCAACTAAATATGAAACAGCATACGAAGCCCGGAGAGCCTTTGAAGAAACTGATGCCACTTTTGCAATTTTCAAACAGTTACTAGCGAATGCTTCTTGTTTACGCTTGAAAAACTCTATGGGCTTACCGACATGAGAAGGGTGCACAGTACTGAGATGCCGGTTCATATGCGCAGGTTTCATGGAACTGTTGGCCAAGACTTGACCACAAAGAACGCACTGTGCATTCACTGGATCAGACTTTGTCGCACTAAATCCAAGCCCTAGGTATTCTGACAAATATCGACGCACTTTGACCGATGATTCGTCATATTTCTTCTTCTTAGGTGCAGGTTCAGAGTTTTGGGTACCATCATTCGGCTTCTTGTTATTCCTGATCAGGAATCTATCCATCTTTGTTTGCAACCACAATTCACGAACTTCGTGTTTCAACAGATGACAAGACTGAACTCGCTGAGTTTAAATCGAGACCTTACGGCTATGGAGAAAAATTAGCGGGTTACTGAAAGCAAAAGTTTTGAAAATGAGTCTGAAATTACGTACAATGGGTTATGTTATCTGATTTTGAGGGAAATGTTGGAACTGAGTCAGAAACAAGTTTTAAAGATGTAGACTAAAATAATTTTGGGACCTTCGCGTACCCCCTGCGAGGGTTTCGCGTACCCCCTGGGGTACGCGTACCACCGGTTGGGAACCACTGCCATAGATCTTTTCCCATTCAGGATGATACCTTGAGCGGTAGTTTTTCACGTTATGTAGTCGATTATTGTTATGATAATCAGCATTAGTGATAGGACACAGCCTTGTTTAACTCCTGAGAGTATTCTGGAGTGTCGTGTTAGGCTTTGACGTGAATTGACACAAGGGTTTAGATACAATGCAGAGATTCTTTTTATGGCCTTCGACGGGATACCATAATGGGAAAATATCTTCCAGGGGCTTTCTCTGCGGAGAGAGTCAAATGCTTTTTCAAAGTCGATATCACATAAAGCTTAGATAACTATTCATAGTATTCCTCAGCGAAAGCAGGGAGGTTGAATATGATGATTGCGCAGGAGTGGTTGGGCCTGAAGCTATATTTTTCATCTCTAACTCTGTCCCCCAGTTCTGATTAAAACATTTGAAAATAGTGTGAGAATGTAGCTTCCATGGGATAGAGAATAGGTTCATGCCACGCCAATTGTCAAATACAGATGCATCACCTCTTTTGAAGAGTCTAATCACCGTACTCCGTGTTCAAACTAAAGGGACCTTCTCAGAGAGCCACACTGTTTCTAAGACAACAACTCTTTTTGGACATCAAAGGTGCCTCAGAATATTTGATCATTTCAGCTGTGATGTTATCTTCATCGGATGCTAATCTCAGATGAGAACAGGACATCTGATGGGATTCTAAGTTTTACAGGTAAAAAGAAATTATTGTTGTGTACAGAAAATAGTCTCTATTTAATTGAACTATTTTATTGGCTTAATATCAGGTTGCTAAAAGTTCTTTTCAGTTTTCTCACGCTAAAATCCCTACATAAAAAGAGAATAGTAAACTAAACGAGTGGCCCTGAAAGTTTTAAAGTAATAGCCTTACTCATTGCTAAAATATTGTAGATATCCTTTTTTTGACAGCTTTGATGCAGATTTTTTGATGGAACGAGATTTTTTGAATGCAGACTTTTTGATGGAATAAAAAAAAGCAGGAAAAAATATTCAAAAAATAGGAAAAAATATTGTAGATATCCTTTTTTGACAGCTTTGGTGCAGATTTTTTGATGGAACGAGATTTTTTGAATGCAGATTTTTTGATGGAATAAAAAAAAAACAGGAAAAAATATTTAAAAAACAGGAAAAAATATTGTAGATATCCTTTTTTTTTGACAGCTTTGATGCAGATTTTTTGATGGAACGAGATTTTTTGATGGAATAAAAAAAAACGGGAAAAATATTTCAAAAACAGGAAAATATATTGTAGATACCTCTTTTTGACAGCTTTGATGCAGTTTTTTTGATGCAGATAGATAATTTAGGAAACTAATTTGAAAAAAATACCTAATGTTCTAAAATATTCTAATAAAAATGTAGAACTTCGAGCGGTATTTTTTCATTAAGACACCAGGTAAACCCTAACATAATGAGTGAGGGGTATAGGGAAGGGGCTAGGTTTCTTCTCTCTTAGAACTAATTAGGTAATTTGTTTTACGCTACTCCTTAGTTTCAGATCGAACAGATTCTATTTTATTGGTAAGTATAAATGTTGGTATAGAATAACAAAATCAACTTCCTTTGATGTTTTTCTGTCGACAAATACAGAATACAATCCATCAAACCAATGGCCTCTGGCTTAAAAAAAAAACACTTTTATCTTTTGAGAGAAGCTCCACTTTTATGCTTCTTTTTAAATGAATGTGCCTTCCCATCCAAAATTCAGTCTCATAAATCCTTTCAGTTTTATTACATTTTTATTAGTACTTCCACTAAAGTGGAATATCTTACTCGGAGATAGTTTGTGTGTCTCTTTCCGTTTTTTGACCTTGATCTCACTAAAAGCTTCAGTTTCTTAAAATGTTTGAGATTCTTCTCCTTTGCATACACTTTTTTTAATTGCCCTCTTAAGCTTAAGGAGCGGTAAAATTAAAGTCGTTCTTTTTGTAGCCATTTCAGATTTTTTTATCTGAAGTTGGGGTAATAGCTGGCTAATTTTGCCACCAATCATGGATTGTCAAATATCAAATCATGGATTTCTCAAATGTCATGTCAAATTTCAATGTCATGGCAATGTCAAATCATGGATTTGAATTGCTAATTTTTGAGCTTACGAAAATCAATAAAGTAGATAGCATGATTCAAATTCAAATTCATTTTATTTAAAAAACATTCGACGGACAGAGCCGATTATTAGTTTTTATTGTCATACACACACAAAAATTCGTCGACAAGTCAAAATTAACATTCACAAAATTAATAATATATACAATTAACAATAATAATTGTCACATACACACGAAAATAAGTCAACAAATATACACAAAATTATAATAATACAATTAACAACAATAATCCGGATTAAAAAGTCGATTTAGCATTAAACAACTTAACAAACGAGGGCACAAAACTAAGCTCATAACGAGCATGTGACACAGTCACAGGTTGAAGTTTTGGTACAGGCTCTGCAACGGCCCTGAGTGGCCTTACCCGTGCCGGTTGATGTTGGGGAGGAAGGATATTTCGGTGTATAGGGCTGGACAAAATTTTATTACCAAAGGATAGGGCTAGTTTTAAACGACGAGATTGAAGGGTTTGAAGTTGAAACTGATTAAGGAGGGATATGTACGGTATTTTTGGGGCTTTTGAGATTACTAGGAGGGCACGGTATTGCACCCTCTCAACCCGGTCCGACTGTTCCCTAGTCAGCCCGAAATGCCATACAGGGCAACAGTATTCAAGTGTGGAACGTATAAAAGAGAAATAGATGCGTAGGAGGTGTGGTGCAGGGATTCCATGGCGAGCCAACAACTTTAGAGACCTGATGGCCAAATTAGCTTTTTTTAACATGCCATCAACATGTTTATTCCACTTCAGATCTGAAGTGATATGGACGCCGAGCAGTTTAATTTCGGTCACGTGACTGGCGCTGGGAATAGGTGGATTAAAAACTGGCGCAGATTTTAAAAAAGAAAATGTTAAAATTACAGATTTATCAAAGTTGACAGTCATTTTGTCCACCTTTGCCTCTTGACATATATCTTTCATTAATGAACCTGCTCTGCTTGGTAGGTTTTTCCGACAACATTCAATGAGCGACAGATCGTCGACATACTTCCAGCGATCGTCCAGTGTTGTTGCCAAATCATTTATTATAACAAGAAACAAAAGTGGTCCCAAGAGGGTACCTTGGGGAACTCCACAAAAAATGGGCAGTGGGTCGGAGTAGGTGGACTTATATTTTGTCCGTTGACATCTACCAGAAAGAAAACTAGCAATTAAACGTACAAGGAATGAATCTACACCTAGTCCAAGAAGTTCTTTTACAAGAATTTTGTGGCAAATTAAATCAAAAGCTTTTCTTAGATCTATTGCAATAAGATTAATCCAAGAATCTGGTTCATCGAGTTTTTGCAAAATACTGTCAATTATACTTACTAAGTAATGAGATGTAGATGTGTTTGGCATATTTCCAAACTGCCTTGGATCAATTTTGTCCAGAATACGGTCTTTCAGCCATGCTGCAACAAAACTTTCATACACTTTGCTAAAAATGGGTGTCATAGTGATCAGTCGGACACCCGAAAAATCATTGGGCGCATCTTTTTTTGGTATTGGTGTAATGAACCCATTTTTCCAAATTGATGGATACTCACCTGTTTTTGTCACCTGATTAAAAAGGAGTATTAGGGGGCCACTAAGATAATCTGGAAATGCTTTGATGAGATCAATGGGAATATCTACAGGGGTAATGCTTGTTCTTTTAAGCCTTTTTAATTTGAAAAACACCTGGGACTCTGATATCAAAGGGAAATCAAAAGACTCAGGAGGAGGGGTGGGTATTCCCACGCTCAGCAAAGGCGGGAGGGATTGCACAATGTTACCCAGATGTTTATTAAGGGAGTTGGCTGTTACGACGTCATCTTCATCAATGCCAAAATCGACTCCTTTTTCCACCTTGCCCGTCATCCTTTTGATTCGGTTGTACCACTGGCTTGGTTTGGACTCGAACAGATGATTAACTTTACGTTCTACATATTTGTTCGCGTGTTTTCGAGTGACTTTTCTTAGTTTGTTTTTCAACCTGTTGGCTTGTTGGGTATTACCTTGACGGAAAAGCCATCTCTTTTCCATTACTATTTTCTTAACTTCTTGTGTAATATATGGTCGATCTGACGAGAAACGTTTTGTTGACTTCTCAGGAAAACAGGCCTTGTAATTATGAAGCAAAGCTTCTTGGAAAATAGTAGCTTTTTCGTTGCTACTTTTAGCATCTTGGAATTTTTCCCATTTCTCGCAGCTTAACCATTGGCCAAAAGTCAGAAGTCCCTCACTTGTGATTGGTCGACTGAAAAATACAGTTGTAGTGTAATCGATTTTAATGGAACAGGTGGGGTTAAGTTCAAGAGAAAAGTGGTAACTTCCTCCAATTGGAGCCCCGGTCGTAGGTATGTTGTAAAATTCGTGCATATTTGTGGAAATTCGGTCAAGGGAGGTGCCACCTTTGGTTGTGGGAAAATTGACGAGCTGCTTCAGGCCGATTCCGGCGTCCAGGTGATGGAGCTTTAATTCATTGGCATCGCCCATCATGAAAATTCCGCATGATGGGTATTTGCCCAAAACAAAATCCGAACTGAGCTGTAGCTTTTCTACGAATGCTTGGCGGTATTCACTCGTCTGACCCGGCGAGTAATAATACACGCAGAGAGCAATACCAGTGAATTTCCGGGGGAGACGTCGTGGTTTTAGAATGACCCACATTATTTCGTCGTACTCAGTTAAAAAAGGGACATCAAGTCTAGCTGCTTTAAAAATTTCATGGGCATAAATAAGAACTCCGCCACCTTTTTTCCCCAGTGGATGGTCATCAGGTCGTATTTTTATAAACTCATCAAAACCACCTATTTTCAGGAGTTCTGGGTTTTGTCGATGAACTTCAGAAACCATTAGGACAGATGCCTTTGTTGCCTGAGCTAGACTTTCTAACTCAGCCACTTTATCAAAATTTAAACTTTCAGCATTTGCGTAAATAAACCTAGGGAAGGAAAAAACATCAGAATTATAATACTTTACCTTAGTGGTGTTTGATGTTCTTGTTGTAGGTCTTTGTAAGAATATGTTATTTCCCTGGTGGGTGAGGCTGTCATCAGGATTACCCATACCAACCAGGGGCTCAAATTTATTCAGTACTGGAATTTCGGCTGAAACGAAAGAAATTGTGTCCTCGCCATTGGGGGCTGTGAGGGTGGACAGGAGGGGGGAGGTACGGGGATTTGAAACACTGTCGGGGGGCTCGGGGACGTTATCTTTTGTGGGGGGTAGAAAAGTTGATGCTGCTGAGGTAGCGGATCCGGGAAAAACATTCCGACCGACCGAGAAGGCGCAACACACGCTTGGTTGGGGGTATGTTGATGTACGGGAGGGATTGTTGGTAAGGGGGGCCACGGAGGTCCGCAAAAGGTGTAATCGCGATGTTTTTGAATTCGTAACCCCCGTCCAATTAAGTTTTTTGATGCCGAACACATCTATATAGTATGGGTGCCGGTGGAATCATTATTTGGTACCACTGTTGTGCTAGGATAAAGTAATTTCGTAATGTATATGGAAGAAACTGGGGTGAAATGTTAATTGACATACTACCTTCTCTCCTAGATAGCATGATAACACATCTATATAGTATGGGTGCCGGTGGAATCATCATTTGGCAACACTGTTGTGCTAGGATAAAGTAATTTCGTAATGTATATGGAAGAAACTGGGGTGAAATGTTAATTGACATACTACCTTCTCTCCTAGATAGCATGATAACACATCTATATAGTATGGGTGCCGGTGGAATCATCATTTGGCAACACTGTTGTGCTAGGATAAAGTAATTTCGTAATGTATATGGAAGAAACTGGGGTGAAATGTTAATTGACATACTACCTTCTCTCCTAGATAGCATGATAACACATCTATATAGTATGGGTGCCGGTGGAATCATCATTTGGCAACACTGTTGTGCTAGGATAAAGTAATTTCGTAATGTATATGGAAGAAACTGGGGTGAAATGTTAATTGACATACTACCTTCTCTCCTAGATAGCATGATAACACATCTATATAGTATGGGTGCCGGTGGAATCATCATTTGGCAACACTGTTGTGCTAGGATAAAGTAATTTCGTAATGTATATGGAAGAAACTGGGGTGAAATGTTAATTGACATACTACCTTCTCTCCTAGATAGCATGATAACACATCTATATAGTATGGGTGCCGGTGGAATCATCATTTGGCAACACTGTTGTGCTAGGATAAAGTAATTTCGTAATGTATATGGAAGAAACTGGGGTGAAATGTTAATTGACATACTACCTTCTCTCCTAGATAGCATGATAACACATCTATATAGTATGGGTGCCGGTGGAATCATCATTTGGCAACACTGTTGTGCTAGGATAAAGTAATTTCGTAATGTATATGGAAGAAACTGGGGTGAAATGTTAATTGACATACTACCTTCTCTCCTAGATAGCATGATAACACATCTATATAGTATGGGTGCCGGTGGAATCATCATTTGGCAACACTGTTGTGCTAGGATAAAGTAATTTCGTAATGTATATGGTAGAAACTGGGGTGAAATGTTAATTGACATACTACCTTCTCTCCTAGATAGCATGATAACACATCTATATAGTATGGGTGCCGGTGGAATCATCATTTGGCAACACTGTTGTGCTAGGATAAAGTAATTTCGTAATGTATATGGAAGAAACTGGGGTGAAATGTTAATTGACATACTACCTTCTCTCCTAGATAGCATGATAACACATCTATATAGTATGGGTGCCGGTGGAATCATCATTTGGCAACACTGTTGTGCTAGGATAAAGTAATTTCGTAATGTATATGGAAGAAACTGGGGTGAAATGTTAATTGACATACTACCTTCTCTCCTAGATAGCATGATAACACATCTATATAGTATGGGTGCCGGTGGAATCATCATTTGGCAACACTGTTGTGCTAGGATAAAGTAATTTCGTAATGTATATGGAAGAAACTGGGGTGAAATGTTAATTGACATACTACCTTCTCTCCTAGATAGCATGATAACACATCTATATAGTATGGGTGCCGGTGGAATCATCATTTGGCAACACTGTTGTGCTAGGATAAAGTAATTTCGTAATGTATATGGAAGAAACTGGGGTGAAATGTTAATTGACATACTACCTTCTCTCCTAGATAGCATGATAACACATCTATATAGTATGGGTGCCGGTGGAATCATCATTTGGCAACACTGTTGTGCTAGGATAAAGTAATTTCGTAATGTATATGGAAGAAACTGGGGTGAAATGTTAATTGACATACTACCTTCTCTCCTAGATAGCATGATAACACATCTATATAGTATGGGTGCCGGTGGAATCATCATTTGGCAACACTGTTGTGCTAGGATAAAGTAATTTCGTAATGTATATGGAAGAAACTGGGGTGAAATGTTAATTGACATACTACCTTCTCTCCTAGATAGCATGATAACACATCTATATAGTATGGGTGCCGGTGGAATCATCATTTGGCAACACTGTTGTGCTAGGATAAAGTAATTTCGTAATGTATATGGAAGAAACTGGGGTGAAATGTTAATTGACATACTACCTTCTCTCCTAGATAGCATGATAACACATCTATATAGTATGGGTGCCGGTGGAATCATCATTTGGCAACACTGTTGTGCTAGGATAAAGTAATTTCGTAATGTATATGGAAGAAACTGGGGCGAAATGTTAATTGACATACTACCTTCTCTCCTAGATAGCATGATAACACATCTATATAGTATGGGTGCCGGTGGAATCATCATTTGGCAACACTGTTGTGCTAGGATAAAGTAATTTCGTAATGTATATGGAAGAAACTGGGGTGAAATGTTAATTGACATACTACCTTCTCTCCTAGATAGCATGATAACACATCTATATAGTATGGGTGCCGGTGGAATCATCATTTGGCAACACTGTTGTGCTAGGATAAAGTAATTTCGTAATGTATATGGAAGAAACTGGGGCGAAATGTTAATTGACATACTACCTTCTCTCCTAGATAGCATGATAACACATCTATATAGTATGGGTGCCGGTGGAATCATCATTTGGCAACACTGTTGTGCTAGGATAAAGTAATTTCGTAATGTATATGGAAGAAACTGGGGTGAAATGTTAATTGACATACTACCTTCTCTCCTAGATAGCATGATAACACATCTATATAGTATGGGTGCCGGTGGAATCATCATTTGGCAACACTGTTGTGCTAGGATAAAGTAACTTCGTAATGTATATGGAAGAAACTGGGGTGAAATGTTAATTGACATACTACCTTCTCTCCTAGATAGCATGATAACACATCTATATAGTATGGGTGCCGGTGGAATCATCATTTGGCAACACTGTTGTGCTAGGATAAAGTAATTTCGTAATGTATATGGAAGAAACTGGGGTGAAATGTTAATTGACATACTACCTTCTCTCCTAGATAGCATGATAACACATCTATATAGTATGGGTGCCGGTGGAATCATCATTTGGCAACACTGTTGTGCTAGGATAAAGTAATTTCGTAATGTATATGGAAGAAACTGGGGTGAAATGTTAATTGACATACTACCTTCTCTCCTAGATAGCATGATAACACATCTATATAGTATGGGTGCCGGTGGAATCATCATTTGGCAACACTGTTGTGCTAGGATAAAGTAATTTCGTAATGTATATGGAAGAAACTGGGGTGAAATGTTAATTGACATACTACCTTCTCTCCCATCCCACCAAAAACCAAAATTTTACATCGTAATGATTAGAAAAAGCTATTTATATATAAAGTTTCATTGGTTATTATAACCAAGAAAAAAACAGGAAAAGGCGTCCCTTGCAACCAAATTAAAAAAAAAATTTTAGAGGGAAAGAAATGATTTAATCGCTATACATTCCAATGAGCAAGTAGGTTTGGCATTCCAAACAGTTCAGAGAGTTCTGTGGCTCAATAGTAACCCAAACTCCAAGAAACAGAGTCTTGATTACAATAGATAGATCAAAAGAATTGAATTTTGATACTTATTAAAAATATCAAATCAAAAGTCAAAAGTTACTAGTCAGAGAAAATTTGTCAAAGTATTTAAAAAGGGTAGAAACACCCCAAAAACATAAAGTAATCTTAATGAAAATGGCACCATCAGATTCAGCACATTAAAGAGCCCTACTGTAGAGGCTTCATGCTCCTATATACAGAAATGTGGAATTTTGCTTTTTTTTTGTTTCTTTTTTTTGCCAGAAGAAAGATCACGGATCCTTTTTTCTCCCCGGGAATGATTGTATCGGAGCAATGATCTTAGAAGATCAGAAGAGAAGAGGACTCATGACAGAAATCAAAAGCTCTAGTGCCTTTTTAAGTGACCAAAAATATCCCAAGGGCAGCTAATCCCCCTCCCACACTCCTCGTTCCTCCAAAGTTGTCCGATACAAATTATGTGATAGCCATTTGGCTTAGCATAGTCGAAAGATCTAATAAATATGTCTTTGAGGATGACTTGACCCCCCCCCCCATAGCCCGGGGGAATGGCTGCAAACTATGAGCTTTGCCCATTGTTTACATTTAGTATTGGTTATCGGTAGATATTTTTCGGGGGGGTCTTGTGAGGGGCTTATGGGGGAGGGCCTTTCCATGGAGGAAATTTGCATGGGGGAAGGGACTTTTCCATAGGGAGAGAGGCAGATTTACCGGCATTATTTAAAAGACGATCAGAAATAAAACATAAGAAAAACAAGTTTCAACTGAAAATAAGGAGCAACATTAAAACTTAAAGCGAACAGAAGTTATTACATATATGAGGGGGGCCTCCTCAATACATCGCTCTTTACGTTAAAGTTTGACTTTTAGTTCCAATTATTTAAGAATGTCCTCTGAAGCACAAGGGCCGTTTAATTAGAAATGTCAACTTCTTTTTAATCTGGAAAAAAAGCGTAAAGAGCGAGGTGTAACGATCTGAAAGTAAGGAGCAATTTGGGCTTCTGCTAACCAAAACTGTAAAAAAGGAACATTGATAGCAACTAATACTTGAAAGAATTGGCTTTTATGCTGATTCAAATCAATGACATTCGTTATGTTTAATGTTGCACAGCAAACCTGTAGCGTTTTACCAGTTATATGATTTATTTAAACCCAGGCATCTAGAACAAAAGGCATTATATAGCAACAGCAAGCAGTTAATATCAAATAAGCACAAGCAAAGCAAGCAGGCATATCATTATTTAACATGCATGATATTGCATGCTCTTTCTTCCTTAGAAGAAGATTCTTATCACTTACTGGCAATGGAGACCCAACTGTTAGTACTATTACTAACGTATCCAAGAGAAGGCGCTAGACTCGCTTCTCTTCACTTTGTACGGACACCAAACAAAACTAGAGAACTCCTCATATAGCACTGATTTGACACACACTCGAGAGAAGGCGCTTGGCTCACTTCTCACCGGTATTATATACACTATATACAGACTTTAACTTCTCTTCTTTTGAGATTTTTGTTGGTAAGTTCACAAGTTCAGTTTGATTGGTGGCTTACTCTGCTTCCCGTACCTTGATTTAGTTACTGGTATAACCACTGGTACTCCCTCCTTGGGTGGGCTAGGGCTACTGGTAGTACGGAACAGGGCTGTTCTGTCAAGTGAGGGAATGTCTGATGATGCGATAAACGGTGTTTCGTCTGCACGAGTTACGTCCGAAGCTGGGGGGATCACAGTAGGAGCAACTGCATCGCTTCCAGTGCATTTTACTGGACTACGTCTGTTCTGTACTGGTGTCGATGGCTGTACATTTGATATGTGTTTCCGATTCCTCTGTAGAATTGTTCCAGCTTCGGTTTCGATATGGTACGATCTAGGGCGTGCTGCTGGTGCTATGATGCTGGCGGTGCTCCACTGGCCATCAGTTTGTTTCTGGTAGGTCACTGTGTCCCCCGAGTGTAGTGTAGGCCTAGACTTGGCTTGTTTGTCAAAGTATCGTTTCTGTCTTGACTGGGCCTCTTCCTGCTTCAGCAGGTACTTTTTAGTTGGAACCACCTGCTTCCGCAGGTGCTATTCTGTGCAGGGTAAGGTGGAGCGTAGTTGGCGGCTCATTAGCAGTTGCGCAGGGGCGGCGTAGTTGTCTACGGGTGTATTTCTGTATTCCAGTAGACCCAGATACGGGTCATCTTCGCCTTCACTTGCCTTGGTAAAGACGTCCTTGCAAGTGTGGACAGCCTTTTCTACCAGTCCATTGGACTGCGGGTAGATAGGGCTGTAGGTCTTGTGCCTTATGCCCCATTCTTCGACGAACCGTTCAAACTCTGCAGATGAGTATTGTGTTCCGTTGTCTGAGATGATGGTGTGGGGGATCCCATGTCGAGCAAAATGCGCTTTTAGTTTACTGATGACTTCTTTGGATATCAAGTTTTTCAACAGGTCGACTTCAAAGAAGCGACTGTGGTAATCGACTGTTATAAGATATTTCGCTTCATTCCAATCAAACATGTCTGAGGCTACCTGCTGCCATGGTACTACTGGGATCTGGGAGTTCATGAGAGGCTCTTTCTGGTTGTTACGGCTATGTTTCTGGCAAGTGGGACAGTTTGTGATTAGAGTTTCGATATCACCATTCATCTTTGGCCAGTAGACGAGCATCCTGGTGCGTTGCTTTGTCTTTTCCCTACCAAGGTGGGAGACGTGAAGTTGATTGAGGATTTGGGGTCGCATCTTCCTTGGGATAAAGATCCTTTCGCCTTTAAATATGATGCCATTCATGTATGACAGCTCGTGTTGAAGGTTCCAGTATGCAAGAAGATCCGTAGCACATTTCTTTCTGGTGTTGGGCCAACCGCCTTGTATGGTTTCTCTGAGATGAATCAGGTGCTCATCTTCCTTGGTATGAATTCGTATTTCCTCGAGCCTTGCATCGCTAACAGGAAGTACGCGTGCAATCTGGTGGACATACAACTCGATTTCTCTATGGAGCTTCTCGTCGATGTCAGGTAGGTGCAGCCTTGATAAAGTGTCTGCGACTGCGATTTCTGTCCCTGGTCTGTAACTGAACTCTAGGTCATAGGGTTGAATCTGAAGCATCATTCGTTGAGCTCTGGCAGGTGTTTTTTAAGTGGATTTCGTAGGATGGTTTCAAGTGGGCGGTGGTCTGTGGTTACTTTTACATGCCCGCCATATATGAAATGATGGAAGTACTTGCAACCAAAGACTATTGCGTATAATTCCTTCTCAAGCTGTGAGTTTTTCTATTCAGCTTCGCTAAGGGAGCGTGATGCATATGCGATGACGTTGCCGTTTGACGAGATGTATGCTCCTAGACCGTGTGACGATGCGTCCACAGTGAGGTCGATTGACTTGCATGAGTGGTCAAAGTATGCTAAGTTTGAGACTGTTGAGTTTTTGATGTTTTGGAGGGCTTCGTCATGCTCCTTGGCCCACTTGAACTCTGTGGCTTTACTGAGGTCACGCAGGGTTTTATTCTGTGTTGATAAGTTTGGGATGTATTTTGCAAGATAGTTTAACATACCCAACAGAGTTGCAAGTTCTTCTGAGTTTGATGGTGTAGGCATGTTGTTGATAGCTTTGAGTTTGTCAGGATCTGGCTGCATTCCTTGTCCACTAATCACATGTCCAAAATATGTCACATTTGTCACACAAAAGCTGCATTTCGCTTTGTTGAACTTGATACCTTTTGCTCTGCCTCTCTCAAGTACAGCTACTAATCGCTTATTGTGTTCCTCAAGGGTTGAACCAAAAACCAGAAGATCATCAATGATGACAGCAAACCCGTCTAATCCCTCGAGAGCCTCTTCTATTCTTCTTTGGAATTCATCCTGGGCAGAGATGATGCCAAATGGCATCCGTTTAAAACGGTATCTGCCAAAAATGGTATTGAATGTTGTTAAGTCTGCAAATTCATCATCCAAGACTAGCGACCAATACCCCAACCTTGCATCCAATTTGCTCAAATATTTTACCCCATGGAGTTTGGATGTTACGTCTTCCAGGGAGGGAATAGGGTAGAATGGTCTTCTGATTGACTTGTTCAAATCTACAGGGTCAATGCAAATTCTTAAACTGCCATCCTTTTTTTCTACGGCGACCATCGAATTCACCCAGTCAGTTGGTTTAGAGACTTTTTCAATTATTCCTTGTTCTTCCATCCGTTTAAGTTCTGCTTCTAACTTTCCTCGAAGTAATGAGGGAATTCTTCTTGCTGGGTATACTGTAGGGACTGCATCGTCCTTCAGATACAGATGGCACTCTCCATGCAATTTTCCTATTCCTTGGAAGAAATCATTGTAGCTACTGATTATTTCATCCGTTTTTGTCTTGTCGATTACATGCATGTCCTTGCATGTGCTTTTCTCAACTTTACTGACATTTAGTACGAGTTTTACAATATCCAGGTCAATGCTTGACCGGAATCCGAGAATTAGCACTGAATCCGTTTCGACAATAAAGAATGGTAGGGTTTCAGCCTTGCTTGATTTGTGCTTGCAGCTCAGCTCGCATACACCTCTAACAGGAATTTTGGATCCACAGTAGCTTGTGAGGTTCTGAGAACTTCGTTTCAGTGATGGTGGATGTGATAAGGCGTCAAAATACTTGGCAGGTAGAATGTTAGCTTGTGCCCCTGTATCGACCTTGAATTTGATAGGTAAGTAGTGGTTCGCCTCCAGTGTAATAAGGGCTTCATCTCTGCTCTTATTGGTTTTGTTCTCTATGGCATATAAGAAGACATCCTCATCTTTATCACTATTGTCGGCTGGGCTCTCCTTGTATTCAATCACCACATTCACTGATTTGTTGCTTTTGCACACACGTGCAAAATGATTTGGCTTTTTGCACTTTGCACAGGGTTTTCCCTTTGCAGGACAAGTGTGGGTAGGTGAGTATACTCCTCCACAGAAATAGCATTCCTTTGTTTTTCTAGATGACACAGATGCATCTTCGTATTTTCTGACTGGATATTTGTACTTCTGGACAGCATCAATTTCTTTCTTGATTTGTTGTGGTTCTTGTACTTCAAATGTTCTTAGCTGTGCCTAGGTTGTTTGGTAAGAACGGCATTTGTCAACAGCTAGTGCCAAAGTCTTTCTCTAATTTTCGGGTCTCTGATGCCACTAACTATTTTGTCCCGAACCATTTCATCAGTGCTATCATAGTTGCAAGCCTTCATCAGGATTTTCAGTTCTGTGATGTATTTCTCTACACTTTCTCCTTCGCACTGGTCACGTTTCTGGAATATATATCGAGTAAATACACTGTTGGTGACTGGTGCAGCATATTCGCGGAATTTCTGCAGGTAAGTTTCTACATTGTTTGTTTCTGCAGCAGTGAGTGGGAAGGTGTTGAATATCTGGCGCCCTTTTTCTCCTGCCCAGATGAGAAGGTAAGCACATTTGCTTTCTTGCCCCATGGAGGATCAAGTTGCCATCGATTAAAAATTCTGAGATGTAAAATCAATCTAAAAGTTATAAATGAATTTTCCCAGATGTGGAGGTAATAATGCCCCACGGTTTTGCATTCATTTCTGAGAAGTCACGAAGTCAATACAAATAAAGTTACTTCATACGGGAAAACCTTCTGATAAGCATATATTGGACGATACTCAGTAAATTTTTGTGAAGAGGGCATGATGAATTTTTGAGGACTAAATTTACTTAAACTGCTACTTGCTTATTTGGAACAAGAAGCTATGCTAATCTTTGATTTCCTTGGTTGTGACTAAGAATTTTAATCATTGTTACCTAAATTAAATTGGGAAAAAAAGCCCCTTAAAGGTGCTTTAAACGGTAAAAAAATCTTGTGATATACGCTTGTGATAATCTTGTTGTGATTATCTTCATGTTGTCAAATCTCGTGATATCTTGTGTTGTCCGATTCTTTGGTATTCTTCTTGATGAGAACCTTTCGTTCAAGCATCATAGTGGACTAATTAATCTGAAGATCTCACGGACTCTTGGAATTTTGAGGACTCTAGAACACGTTTGTTTCTGAATCAGTTTTAAAAATTCTGTTCCATTGCTTAGTTCAGTCCTACGTCTCTTACTGCCTCACTGTATGGATGTCAACTTTTTCTTCTTTTCTGAAACCACTATCTAAGTCGTATGATGAAGCAAGAAGGCTCATATAGGAAACCAATTGTCCTACAACTAACCTAACTAGCCCTTTACTTGATTTGCGGTCACTCTACATTCTTTCTTGCGCGTCATTCACTTTTCATCAACTTCATGGTGAAGTTCCCTCAGTCCTACACACTATTCCTTCGCAATTCAAGGAATATTAATATTTTATTTACTCCATCAGTGAGATCTGACTTTAATCCATTAACTGCTTGCCATATAGTTTGGAACAGTCTACCTGATTCAGCTCAATAATGTCAGTCATTTGGTAGTTTCTTGCTTTGATTGGTTTGGTTTTTTTACTATATTCACTTTTTAATTGATTTTAGTAATTAAGTAGATATGTCTTTTTTTTGTTTCTGTTGTTTTTCGTTTTTTTTTTACTATATTCATTTTTTTCCAATTCCTTTATTAATTCATATTGCTATGTAAGCATATATGTCATTGTTTTGTTTTTGTTCTATCTTAATTAATGTAATATTTAGTCTCCCACCATCACAGGCCAAAGAGCCTTTGTGGGGGTCTAAAGATTTGTAATTTTTCTGTATTTTCTCTTAATGAACTAACTGGGAAAAAAAATTGCAATGCATGTAGTGGTATCATTTACCATAGCTGTTGACAGGGGTGTCACGTTTGGGGGAGGAAGAAGCAACTCCCCAGATGTTTTGAGCCAGTCGGATAAAAATTTAAGTCAATAAAATGGTGGTGCACAGTCCCACTATTTTACTAGCTGAACTTTTTTTTTTATTAGGGATTATGAGCTGATGGAACTATATGACACAAAACTAATGAAAAAAGATCAGTCTCAAATCAGTGACGAACAAATGATTAATTAATTTTCCGTTGAAAATTTTCTGCAGGCAAAATTGTCCCGGTTGGAATTTTCCACGGGGAGTAGAATTTTCCACTGGGGGAATTCTTGATGGGGCATTTTCAGCAGAAGGAACACGCTTAGCACAAATAAAGTGAATGAAAGACGCTTCTGAGTGTTGGCTTTTGGGACTTTTCCCTATAAGACTGAGTTACAAACTTTTACTCCGTGATCACCCGTCGTTTTGATTCTTCCAACTTGCTCATGTCACAAAAATATTCAGTCTTTTCAATTCCCATTCCCTGCTTAAGGCAAATTAAGCAACAATATTTATCTATACAGGCTACAAAAACTATTAAATACTATTAATGGCTTATGTACACATTAAACTAAGCCGGTTTCTAGATACCTCGCAGTTGCGAGATTAGCTAATGGACTTTTTCCCTCGGTAAAATGCTTCAGGCACAGTAGAGTGAATTTACAGAGAAGTTTCACTTGCCTTGTTTTTATTAGTTACGTCAGAAATTTCGGTCGATACGTCAAATAATTGCTTGAATCAAAGTGAAGACGACAATTAAGTTCTGTACTTTAAGGAAGAGAAAAAAACATATTTCCTGGTAAGAGAATTTGGAAGAATTTTTAGGTCCATGGGTTAGGTCCTTTTATAATAATGATAGATGGTAATATGCTTACCTAAGCTATGGATGTCAGGTGATTGATTTTTCTACCGATAATTTCGACAGGACCTGTGCCTGTCATCATCAGGTTAAATTCAAATTTCTTGCCAGCTTAAATTTTTTGCCAGGTTAAATTTGAATTTAACCTGATGATGACAGGCACAGGTCCTGTCGAAATTATCGTTAGAAAAACCAATCACCTGATATCCACAGCTTAGGTATGTTTATTTCCATCTATCATTATTATGTATAAATGTCAGGCTGGCCTCAGAGAATATATAAGGTCCTTTTGTCAATTTTAGTTTGTATTATTTAAAAAACCATTCCTCTTCCATCACAACAATATAACCCAGAGGACAGGTCCTTTTCTAGCAGTTACAAATCCATGCGTAAACCTTTACAGCTGTTAACACTTGAGCATATCAGACAAACAGACCTGAGAGAATGGAGGGAGGCTACTGCTTGCTCCAAAATCCCAAGCTTTTAATTATAACCCCCTTCACTTATTGTATTTTTTTTATCATTCGACTCTTCTTGTTTTTCTTAGTGACGGTTTTGATGATAGAAATTTTAGTTTAGGAGTTTTGAAAGGTAATCAGTGAATAAAACACCCACACTTACATATTGGTTATATCTTACACATATTCGTGTTTGCACACCTCTACTTCGCATTTACGTAATCTGAGACTTCTTAAAGCTGATTTTCTCTATTCCTTTTCCCTTTTGTTTCGACTTTGTAATGTCTGTGGGTGGCCTATTAAGAGTTTTTGATCTCGCTCTTAGAATTGTCTAATCATATTCAGGACTGTCAGCTAGAATTTACTTACATGGTTACTTCGATCCTAGCCACCCTCATTGGACGCCTTTGGGCAGCTCCTCCTGCCACTTCATGCGCAAGGACTTAGTACCTTGCTCTATCTGGTACAATGCGTGATAAGTGGGCTATCTTAGCATTCATCTTACCGTCGGTTAAGCAAACAAAATAGTTTCAGGAGTAAAACTCTAGAAGGGGCAGAGGTTGTAATTTATTCAGATAACTTATTATTTATATTGCTGAGTTAGGAAAAGTAATTGCTTTAGGACGCACTCCCCAATATTTGAGAAAAAAAAGAAGGTGGCATTCACTGACGTCGACTTATTATAGACGTACTGACCATAGGAATCTAAGAAATCCTTTACTATCCCCCCTCCATAGGCTTCAGCAATCCGAAACAAATATTAGCCCTCAAATGGCATGAGAGAATATTTAATCTTACTTCCAACGAGATTCGCAAAATAATTATCTGGATCCACAGTACGCATAAACGAGACACAAGATATTTACTATACAGAAAGTTTGGCTAAAATCTGAATGGGTTCTGAAAGACGAATGGGGTTTTGTTTGATTGTTTAGTGCTAAGAATAAAAAAGCAATCCTACCCCCTACCCCCCTGCCAAAAAAGAGACGGATCAGATTTAGCTCTTTAAAAGTAAAACTAGGAGACTTAGACATTCTTTTAGAACCTAATTGAGATCTGACTATTTCTTCTGTTTATGCTCTGATGAAGAAAATTTAGAAACTATCTCCCTTTTCCACCTCGCACAGAAATTGGATGGGATTCTGATACCCAAATGCATATAAAGGACTTAATTCCACAAAGAAACAGTCGTTATTTTAGTATATCTAAAATTTGAGAGATAAGTGGGCAACAGGACGAACACTTAGATTTAGCCCTTTTTATTTTATTTTATTCTCCAAGTACGATGATCTGAGCTTATTGCTAGAAAAAATTATGTGTCTAACCTTCGCAGTTTTTACGGGATGATTGGACCTCAGGCTCAATCGAGGACTATGATGTAAAATTTCGGAATAAATTAATATTAATTCATATAATTCTTGCACGAGACCAATAAGGAAAGTTTTTGATAATGATTGATCCTAAGCTCTCAGTTTGTGAGTTGAAGTTTGGTTTTATAGTTTATTTTGAAGAGGACTATCTGAGATTATGAACCTGAGTTGCTTTCGTTCCAATATGTTATGTTTCCACTTTCGGTTGCAATGCTCTGTTTTAGCACACAAATCCTGTCAGGTCTGAAGACAAAATGCTACAATTTCTGTCAGTTTTGACGACAAGGTGTCGTCATAAGATACACTTTCTGTGTATTTTGTGATAAGAAGATACCGGTTTTTTTGTATAGAAGTTTGAGCAAGTCAATTCGAAAAAAAACTAATAGGACTTCTCAAAGACATGTACCCCTTAAAAAAAATATACCCCTGAAAAAACAACTTCTTAGTAGACCAAAACAAAAAATTATAAGAAAAAGTAAAAAAGTATGCTCTCACGACATTGCAAGGAATCTTCTTGAAAAAGTTTCTTTATATAGAATATCAACGCTAATAAAAATGGCGTTTCCAAGCATAAGAAACCCACATTTTCAATTACTATAATGATTTTTCCTTCCATAGCTTTTTTATGTTTTTCATCTATAATTGTCATTTAAATGCTAAAACTAGCAACATACATGGCTCCTTTCCTTTCAAAAAAAGGTGCTTATTTCCATTTTAAGTTAGTGATACATTTCTCCTCCCTCCACAGAATATCGAAAAGCGTTCTTTTTACTATTCTAACCCTATTTTTCCAAATCTCCCCTCTCCTCGCCAAGTGAATCATCCTATAGGAGTGGCGTCAGCGTATATTTCTGAAAGTGAACGCTCAAAACCAAAAGGAAAAGCTTATAAATTTCACTTTTTACCAAAAAGTACTAAATATTCATTTTTTCACCATGAGTTCCATTTTCGCGGTGCAGTACCTCATCGCCCGCCATTTAGATCCAGCTTCAAGCTCTTATCTTTACTTGTTCATTCCAAGGACTGGAATATTTTTATTTACGCCTGATACAATCTCCAAATTACAGAACCTGGAAATAACTCTTACCTGGAAAAGCCTAACCCAAACCCACTGTCCACTACCCCCCTGATGTGCTACGGTTTGATCATTTGAATTTTTTTGTCATTGTCGAGTCAAAATTTGAAACCCATCAACGGAAAACCCAGCACACAAATCTAAAACCTGATCGTAATTAAATTCAGCCCCCTCGGATCAATACAGGAAACTCAAAAAGGAAAAAACTAAACTCTAAGGAATCAAGCCTCCTTATTGGTCTATTTCCCGTGTGATCTCTCTCTCTAGTCCATCCCGCAAAAAGTAAAGGTTAAAAAATTTGAATTTTTTTTTTTCAGTTTCAATTTTACCAGTATATATTTAACATATTAATTTTGGATAAAATGGATAAGCTCTCTGGAATGCCCAGCAAAGCTACAAAAATTGAAGCCTCTTTACTTGTCCTTTTCAGAAATGAGTTGGATCACGACATTTTTAGTCAATTAGAAAAAGATATACCCAAAAAATCAAAAATGAAGGACCTAGAAGATTTACCAAAAACAGATAGCCCAATCAATCAAATGGAGGCAGGAGAGACCCAGAGTAAACCCATCACTACCCAGCAATATTAAGTTCTAATCCAAAAAGACGATTTCTATTACCAAATAATCAATGAAAGGCTATTTCAGATGTCAGAAAATTCAAAATTCAGGAAAATCAGTTTCTATCAATTCTCATTTATCCAGTCATATAAGACTTCACAAAGAAGGAAAACGTACAAATGTGAGATATGTCCTAGAAAAATTTTTGTAGTTCATATTTATCAAGACATACGATAATTCACACAAGAGAAAACCCATATAAATATGAGGTATTCAATAAACAGTTTTTTTTTTAATACCTGCTTATTCAGCATATGAAGTTTAATACTAGAGAAAGACAATTCATATGTAAGATAGGCACTTAAGCATTTTTCTCAGAGTTCTACCTTAAACGCACATATGAGACATCATACTTGAGAAAACCATATACCATCAATATATGTTATTAACTATTTCGTTTTATTTCTATTCAATACATCCATTTGAGAGTTCATACTAGAGAAAAACGTAATATTGCAATATGCAGTAGAATGTTTTCTCAGACTTCTACGTGACACACCCATGTAATCCTCTATACTGTACAAAAGCCTCATAGCAGCAAGATATACATCAAAGCTGTTTCTTGCCTTCCTAACTTGTACGCCCATGTACAATTCATACTGGAGAAAAATTCTATAACTGCATGATGTGCACCTAAACCTTTTCTAAGATTTTGTCCTTTTTCTTCTCATGTCCAATTTCCCAAAGGAAATATTGTAGACCTACAGTTCACCCAGAAAATTAATATTTCAACTTGGTCCTTTAAGAGTAAATAGATATTATCTTTTTCCATAATAATAATATTGTAATATATTTCTTTTCTCCATTTTTCTTATATAATAATTAGCTTATCACGCTCATTTACCGTGAGTGAAATACTTTTCAGAAACTCAACAACGCCCTATATTTTTCTCAATCCTATTCATTCAACACAGGAAAGGGAGCATACACACGGAGCAGCGTGTACACATCACTTTTGTCATACTGCGCATATCTTAAACTGGACAAAAAACTTTAAACCTGAAATTGATAGACCACAATCCATTAAAGAAGGCAAATATATCAAAGGCCTTATGAAAAAAATAAAAATACATAAGCAAAACCCAAAATCTTAAAATAAGTAACAAACAAAAAATACAAATAGACACGAATTTAGGATCATCCTTCTTGGTCAAAATATAATATATAGATAGGAGCTTGAAAACTCTACAATAGAGATCTCTGACATAATGAATTCTGGGTTGTAGTTTTCATCAAAATTGTTTGCCCGTATGGAGGAGCCTCCCCTCGTTTTCGTAAATAAAGTTCTCAGGTTCTTAACGTAGATTCAACTCAATAGATTTTAATTTTCGAAAAAATTCATTTTTTTAAAATTTACATGTTGCTACCAAATTCATTTTTTAATATTTATATATTGCTGCCAAAACACCTTTTTTGGAGTTCTGGTTACTCTTAGCACGAGTTATTCCTTAATTACAGTTCGTTACCAAAAACTGTTTAATATGTAAAAAAAGAAACATAAAACCGAATATTTATATTTTAATGTCAGTACAAACAAAGATCCTGTTAATACTTGCCTACCTCCTCCTCTCCGAACCTCTCCTACCTTCACCTCTCCAATGTTTTTGGTTTATTGATAATGACCTCTAGTTCTTACCACCATCCCAATTTTACCTGAAAAGTAACTATTTTGCACTTTCCTTCAGTCACGACAGTATAAATATTTTCCTCTGCATGCTTATAGAATAGAATATGAAAGCTTTGGAGCGATTTCGTTAATCGATGGTTTTCAAGCACTAGAAAAACCTGACACTTCATATGAAAGAAATAACCCGAAGGATCAACTTTGTTTAAATACAAAATAGCTTGGATTTATTTGAACACATTCATCACATATCGTCTACTTTTTCTTTTAAAGTTTATGCTGATATATTTACAGAAGTAAATTAGACTAGTTCAAATGTTTTGACTTGAACTTTTGAATCGTGTCGCTTTAATTTAAATCAATAACAATAGCCAGTAATTTAAAAGCGACGATTTTAATGGAGTTGTACTTTAACTCCGCTCATCGTTTCGTTCTTTAAAGAAAAACATAATTCAATTAAAAATAATAATGTGTTCTCTAACAAATATTTAGATTATTGTCATTTTGACTTATTTTGAATAATTATCATAAAGATGTTGTTACTGATGTACCCCAATAATCAGAGCACTTTAAAAGTAAAAGTAAAATTTACTTATATAAAATATCTCAAATTTTTAGTAGCTTTTCTTTACTTTTTCTTAAGTTTCCCGTTTCTAATTTTCTCATTTCTGTATAAACTTATATTTCAATTTATACCCCAATTTTATTTTAGAAACTGTCAAGGTTGGTCTATAAAAAAAGTCATTACAGTTCCGAAGGCATTCGCTTGTCAGCAAGACCTCACTCCAGGGCAATAAAGCTCTTCTATTCTTTTAAATGCTCCTAGATTGTTTGCCCTGGAAAAATACAGAAATCTTTCTGTAAGTGTCCAAGTAGAAAAGTCGGGAAGATAATTGACCTTACGGTTTTGCTATGAAACCAAGGTAACAAAGAGGCAATACTATTGTCTATGGCAGATTAGGTTAGAAACAGAAATTCCTTTTTTAGTTCGAACAATAAGTTCGTTTCCATTGGCTAAATAGGGTGAATATTGCTCAATGAAATACTGAAATAAAATGCCTCAAGTTTATATTTCTATACAAACATAACATACAAAAGGAACGGAGGAAAAAAATTAACAGAAAAATAACATAAAATAAAAGAAACAAAGAAAAATCATATTTTAAACAAAAAATGTTACAGTAAAAGAAATTAATCCAGAAAAATCACCAATTGACCAAATTAGTATGTTGGTAATAACATCTAATCACCAAATAATAATCTAAAATACCGCTCAAATATGGATTTTAAGCAAATATATATTACTGGAACACCTGTCCTAAGACAAACCACTTTAACCGTTTTTCAATAAGCCCGGGACTTGACACCTGATGCAACGATGGTGTTTTAACATTTGTATTCTTTTCTTTCAGATGGTTCTTACAGATGTTTCATATGTTTCACTGTTACTGTAAGTAACCGTCTGTTAGAAGACAAAAATGTGCTGGCACGAAGTGGCTACAATTGTAACACACATATAACATTTAAATCAATCAAACTGAGAAAAAATATATAAAAATGGCAATCAACAAAAATAAGATAAAATAGAAACTGGGAGAGGGGGATCAGGAAACCAAAAGGCTCGTCAAAACAAGGAGAGAAAACTCAGATCGTAACAAGCAACTATATAAAAACAATAAAACACTTCTAAAGAATACAGATGAATTGGATCGTGCGGTTTCAAAAAATTTACCTTCCATCTCCAGACTCTGGTTAAAGCTCCAGCTGAAATTATTTTAATTTTTTTATCACGTGTGCTCTGCGTCTCTACTACTGTATGGGGGGGATTCCACTCGCCCTACTCTGTTTATTTAATATTAAAAGCTTGTCTTCTGCTGAAACTGTATTCCGTAACCAAGTTAACTGCATTGTGATTAAAATAATCATGCAGAGAACCTTTTAATCTAAAGTTATTTAAAAACAATTGACCTATTGAAAGCTCTGTAGGTAAACGCAATCATGGTCTACGTCATATATCTAACTCCGCAAATCATACGGCTATCGTGTATAACCTCGTAAACAAGCATATTTACTACACATATTTTTTACATTTTTGCTACAACCTTTAATTGAACGAATAACCTTATTCTGCAAAGTTTGATCACATTTGAAATTCGTAGTAAAGTTGCTGTCATTGAGATGATTCGATTTGCTGAAGGAATCACCAATCTTGTTCATTGTGAAGTTTTTAGTTTTGCGCGGCCATACTATTTAGAATTGATTGGGTGGTCTTGTCGTGACTTATAGAGCTTGGATAAGTGATCCGAATAAATGACAGAAAACTATAAGCTTACACTTATTTTCCCAGGATTCTTAAAAAGAAGCCACAGATCTCCTCTTATTTTGTGTTGGAGATATTCAGTTTTAATGAAACTTATATCATTAGAAAGTACGAATTTTTTTATAGTAAACAGAGTAGAATTTTAAATTTTTAAGTTTAGGAAAGAGCAGACCCTAAAAATGGTCTTTTTTGGGTTAGTTTGTTGAAAAAAAAATCTTTTTTGTGTTTTCATTGAAAAATAGCAAAAAGGAGTCTTTCGCCACCCTCATAGACACTGAAAAATACATTCCCCTCTCTTCTTAATGTTCATGAATCGACACCATTTAACATATTTCTGGTTAAAAATTAGAAACACGAATTGTCGAGCATCCTTTCGCGCTACAGTGAAAAGATTTTCCCTGCAAAAGAATAGTAATGATGCAAGTGTACGCAAGAATTTTATTTAAGATTAACATTTAACAAGAATTAACATTTTTAAATGTTTACTGTTTATATGAATCACGCAGGAATGACAAGAGGGATAATCTAAAAATGGTATTAACAGTATATCTAGAATAGAAAAGATCACCAACAAGCAATTTATGTGCTGCCCAAGGCCATCACGTATGGGGGAAGGGGTATGCCCCAATGTTTTTGATCGCTCGGTAAAAAAAAAAGAAGTCGGAAAAATCGTCACGCTTCGCGCCACGATTTTGTTCAGTTCATTAAGACCATGAAAATACTTACATGTCATCTACAGAAATTTTGAACTTGGTTGGTAAAAGCAGCAGTTTTGCCTACTCCTGCTGTAATTTTACAGGCCATTTGGCAATTTTCCATTTGGTTAAATAAACGACATTAAAATATTGACATGATATGTACCGAAATCTCAATCTCGGTTGGTAAATGCAGCAGTTTTATCGACTCCGACCTTGATTTTACAGATGGTGCCACAATTTTCCATTTGGTTAAATAAACAACATTAAAATAGTGACATGATATGTACCGAAATCTCAATCTCGGTTGGTAAATGCAGCAGTTTTATCGACTCCGACCTTGATTTTACAGATGGTGCCACAATTTTCCATTTGGTTAAATAAACAACATTAAAATAGTGACATGATATGCACCGAAATCTCAATCTCGGTTGGTAAATGCAGCAGTTTTATCGACTCCGACCTTGATTTTACAGATGGTGCCCCTATTTTCTTTTGGTTAAATAAACAACATTAAAATAGTGACATGATATGTACCGAAATCTCAATCTCGGTTGGTAAATGCAGCAGTTTTATCGACTCCTACCTTGATTTTACAGATGGTGCCACAATTTTCCATTTGTTAAATAAACAACATTAAAATAGTGACATGATAGGTACCGAAAGCTCAATCTCTTTTGGTAAATGCAGCGGTTTTACCGACTCGTGCAGTAATTTTACGCATTGTATTTGAAACTGACATTATGCTAGTTTTTGACAAAACAGTCGGTAAAAATGACCAGCCAGTCGGTAAAATCTCTTTCGGTAAATCCCCCCGAAAAATACACATTTTAGCTCGTAACGACCCTGGTGCTGCCTAATGTTTTTATTTAAGTGTGAAAGAAACACATATAATCTGACAATTTTTTACCTTAGGTGTTTGATTATTTTGAAATCTGTCCAGTCATCATGAAGAAACCTGAACTGTCTACAACAAACCGCAAATCACTGCTTGAAGAGCCAGCACTGCTGGTTTAAAAAAATAGAAGTACTTGATGCAGCACTTAAGATGCCTTTTCCAAAAGTAGTGGTAAGGTCAGTCCTTCTTGGTTAATACTGATTCATGTTGTAAGGACTGAGTTGAGTTCCAGAATTAAAATTCTCTTTGAAAAATATCCCTTTTTATCTTTTAACATGTTCTTCTTTTTATGTTTTATTAATAAATAAAAAGAATCATCAACCAACCTCTTCAAAAAACTACAAAATTATTCTACCAGTATATCTTGGAATTTTATACATTCTCTTTGAAAAGACATTTCCCACGTTCTCAGTTTCCATTGCTCAACTACAAATCCCCAACAAGGGAATGCCTTCTCTCTTATGCTGCATATACAGCGGCACATATAAAGCTATTCTGACAGAAGAGAGTATGGCAGGAGAGTCCATTGGGAGCTAGTTCTTATGACCCGAGAATGAGGCTAATCCTAGGCAAATGGGAACGGAAAATAAGCAGAAAATCAAATCTGACAGAATAAAGCTATGCTGTCATATAAAAATATTGTCTATTATAAAAGTGTTTGGATCAACCAACCAAATGAGTAATATAATCTTTCAAGCACCGATACACTACAAGACGAAATAACAATAATAATGATAACAATAGCCTAATAAGAGATTAGCCTAGTTTTTACACTAAAAATAGATTGCTGACGCTCCTTTCCACATAAACAAGATTTCCCAATAAGGTAAACATAAATTTTACTTAGGCATGGTGGGTAAATTTACCAAAATAGTAAAAACAGGTAAATTAAATGCAAAGAATTATAAGTTATAGAGACAAGAATTATGACCATCACAGGATTTCCACTATAATTAAACATTTGAATAAATTTTTGTTCTTTGTTTTCTATTGTACTTTTTGTCCCAGCATTTTGTTTCGTCTTTATTTCAAAGCTTGGAATAGTTTAGAAATCTGGAAGAGGATTAAAATATCGTTTTTAAATCTCCCTTAAAATTCCTAATAACTTTAAGCAATTTTGGTGATAATCTGAAAAACCTAAAATCAATTAAAGACAACCACTTGGTTGTAAACCAGTTTTACTTATGCAATAGCTTTAAATTATGTATACAAGAATTATTTATCACTTTAGACCCAAACAAAACTATACAAATGGCAGCTTTTTAAAACATAAAACGTATATCTTTATCAATAAGTACTAAAAACCTTGAATCCTGCAAACAAATTGGTGACTGTTGAGAGATTCTTAGTAAGAATAAATAAAAAAAAACAAGTTTTTTAACTGAAAATAAGGAGCAACATTAAAACTTAAAACGAACAGAAATTACTCCGTGTATGAAAGAGGCTGTTCCCTCCTCAACCCCTCGCTCTTTACACTAAAGTTTGACTCTTTCTCTCAATTCTACTTTATAAAACAATAAATAACTTTAGCATAAAGAGCGGGACTTTGAGGAGGGAACAGCCCCTTTCATACACGGAATAATTCCTGTTCGTTTTAAGTTTTAATGTTGCTCCTTGCTGAATAATTAAAACAAAATTTGCGTATTAACTTTTTTTGCTAAATGGCTTTCTGTTAGTTTTGATCAGACGATTTTGAGCAAAAGGGTGGAGGAGGAGGCCTAGTTGCCCTCCAATTTTTCTATTACTTAAAAAGGCAACTAGAATTTTTAATTTTTAAAGAACGTTTTTATTAGCAAAAAATATATATAACTTCCAAATTAATTTACGTAATGAACCTCTATATTCGTATATTTTTTTATGTATATGAGGGGGTTTGGCCCCTCGTATATACCTCGGTCTTTACACTAAAAGCTTTAATTTCGTTGGAATTACTAAAAATACTTTAGCGTAAAGAGCGAGATATTTGGAAAGAGATGAACCCCCCATATGCGTAATAATTTCTGTTCATTTAAAGTTTTAATGCTGGTCCTTACTTTCAGTGGAAAAAAACTTTTTTATATTTATTTTTTCATTATTTTTTTTTAAATAATGCTAGAAAATCCTGCGCTCCCTTTATGGAATGTCTCTTCTCCCATGAAAAATTTCTCCAAGGGAAGAGTTTCATGTCATGAGATTTTCATTTTCATGTCATTTTTTTCATGTCATTTTCATGTCATGAGAGTTTCATGTCATTTCATGTTCATGAGAGAAGAGGTCATGTATTTACCAAATAATTGCCGCACCAATATTATACTCCAGGTAATAAAAAGCTGGCCAACCCCCCTGATGTCACCATAAAATTTGCTTACCAAGGGATAGAGGCAAACTCACAAGAACTAAAGTGCATAGACATCCTATATAGTTCCCTTTATTTTCCATTTCATTTTTGTTTGATCACCAAAAGTCGTACTTTTCTTTTATTGTACTCCAAAATAGGGAATATTGCAGTAACGCTAGTTTTCGTTCGTGCATTTGAAGAGATGTTCTCCTGGAAGTATTTATTGAATGATCAGAATGAAGCGCACCTTGGAACTAAACTTACTGTATTTTTCAAAACCACAGTTTTAAGGCTTCTAAATCAAGAGATAAAGCAAGAGAGAGCTTTACCTCTTGCTTTACTTGCTCTTTCCGTCAACCTCTCTGTACGTAATAGATAGATCACATATCCTTATGAATAGAAAAGAATAAAGGCTAGATTCTGCAAAATTTGGTGGTTAACCTGGAGTATGTTTTTC